>NC_134484.1:365187681-365367681 GCF_040206685.1 Ascaphus truei | reverse complement strand
CCGACAGTGCGGGAGGGGTCCCTCACAGGACTCAAACCAATGACACACACTTGGTATGAATAAACAAGAATAACCTTTACTGATATGCATATAATAATCTTATACTCTAAAGTCCCAATGTCATTCACTCCCTCTTCTGAGTGCATACCCCTTGCCCACCACCGTGTACCCCCACACTGTGTCCACAGTAACCCTTGTCCTGTGGTCAGTGCTGCCACTATGTATGAGTATTCTGTAGGTGGTGCACATGTTTAACAATACCTGCCCAGTGCGACGGCACCTGGGCGTTCAAAGGATCTTGTAAAGGATCCGGCGACCTCCTGGCGACGTCTAGTTCCTCTAGCGGGTTGATCGGTCAGGGTTGTCCACCCTGGGTACAGTTCCGCTCTCTCGACGGAGTAGGCTTGATCCCAAGCCTCTTGGTGGGAAGCACAGTGTCCGCTGTGTCCCTAACTGACACTGTAATAGTTAAGGGGCAGGGTCCCTAACATGGGGCCTGTCCCTGAAGCACCACAAACTACTGAGTGGCTCAGGGCTAAATGGGGCCTAGGGGGGCTGCTGGCCTAGTGCAGTGGGTCACTGACCCCTGAACCCTCACCTCTTTCCTCTAGCCTCTCCTGGCACCGACTGACTTGTCTCCTAGCGCGTGAAATGTATCAATCCCTGTTAGCAGGGAGATACTGCAGCCCTTTTGGCTCCCTGGCATCACGTGGGGTCCCCTATGGCTCATGGGACTTGTAGTCCCTGCTTAGAGCCTTCTCCTCATTGGTGGCAGTTTGCGTGCTTCCACTGTGCATGCGCGAGCTTCCTGGCTGGCCACCGCGATAGAACCCTTACTGCGCATGAGTGCATAATCTAAAATGGCGGCGCCCTGCAACGGGAGCCGCCGGGAGTCCTTAACGCAGCTCCGCTACTGCCCAGTCTCTCCCCTGCTTACTGATGATGCGCGCCGTGCGCGCACACGCGCCACACACGCGCCTGCACCCGCGACCGGCCGCCCTACTCCCGACCGGGCGGTGAGTACCTGGAGAGTACATTACAAATCGCATGGAGTGTATCAGTGTCCAGACCCCATGACGTACTGGTTACATCTTGGGGCACCCAAAGGGTTAATGAATAACCCTTATTGAGGCATAATGTATAGTAGCAACAATGTGTGTTGCAAATCACGTCTGCAGCCTGCAATACATTAATTCTCTTTGTTCGTAAAATGCTTCTGTCTGCAATAATTGTAATGCAAAATAAAGTCCATTATAAACTGTTAACCCTCTTTCTACCAAGAGGGCCTGCATTGATATTTTACAAGTCTGACAACAGTGTTGAGGGCTTTTGTCAAAATGTAGTAATGTTTGACTGTTTTAACCTTTGTATTACAATACTTTACGGTGCATTTTCCTATTATGTTTTATCTTCTTTAGCATCTGCAGGTATTGCAGTATCACAAAAGAAGGTGCGGCAAATCAGTGATCCCATTCAGCAGATTCTAATCCAGCTACATAAAATTATCTACATTACTCAGGTATGTTCCTTCTGAGCTTTTTAAAGTCAGCCTGTTATCCTTTGTTTTCCTGATCTTTATAAATATATATATATATATATATATATATATATATATATATATATATATATATATATATATATATATATATATATATATATATTGCAGACCTGCCTAAGACATGCAGATGAGCATACAGTTGTATTTACATTTGCATATTTGCTTTGCTGTGGAGGGTTTTTGTCACTTTTTTTACTCACCATAACTTGACTCAGTATTATGGTTGGCCCATCCTTTAGCTTCTTTGCATACCCAGTTAATCAACCCCACACTGATGAGACCCATTAAAGTCGAAACAGTTGTCTGTGGGTGGTTTTCTGGGTATGCACCTTAACCCTGGCTGTGCTCAAAGCTGTGACCATGCAGCAAGCTTAAGCCTATAGGGAACCATGTTAAAAATGGTTTTTGAAGCAAAAGGTGGCACTGTGTGCTCATTTGCATGTAATTTCCCAGAATCCCTTGCTGCAGTGGAAGTGCTGTTTGCTGGGTGATAATAGGGAAAGGCGGGGTTGCAGACCTGCCTAAGACATGCAGATGAGCATACAGTTGTATTTACATATATATATATATATATATATATATATATATATATATATATATATATATATGTATATATATATATATATGTATATATATATATATATATATATATATATATATATATATATATAAAAAAAAAAAACCATAATACTGAGTTAAGTTATGGTGAGTAAAAAAAGTGACAAAAACCCTCCACAGGAAAGCAAATATGCAAATAGAGCTTACAGCTATATTTTCATATATATATATATATATATATATATATATATATATATATATATATATATAAAGATCAGGAAAACAAAGGATAAAGGATATATATACACATCCCTGAGGAAGGTCACGTGTAGCTGACGAAACGTCGGATGTACAGTAGTGCCTTGGTTTTTGTTACCTCAATATATTGACATTTCAACTTGGCTGTGTGCTGTCTCTTCTTTCCGGATGAAGATCTGGTAATACCTGTTGTTTCAATATCGCATATGGGATAAGCATCAGCATTTTTATTGTTTACAGAGTGCCTGCTGCCTTGTGTCACACACACATATATATATATATATATATATATATATATATATATATATATATATATATATATATATATATGTATATATAATCCACAGAAGCAGCCGGCACTCCACTTGCAAGTAGAAAAAATTGGGTGCTTGTCCCATAAAGCAATAATAAACCATACAATACCGTTTGAAGCACGAGATCAGGAGACAGCACTCTGGTAAGTTTGATCACAAGTTTTTGTATTGAAAACGACACATAAACCGACGTTTCGGTCACCCAGTGGGACCTTTCTCAAGGTGGTGCGCACCTTGATCCCTGTGTATATCAGTATTGCTTGACCTGAAGAAGAGAGGAGAACTCTCGAAAGCTTGTCCTATGACATAAATTGTTAGTCCAATAAAAAGGTGTCGCCTTATACTGAAGAACATATATATATATATATATATATATATATATATATATATATGCAAATATAACTGTATGCTCATCTGCATGTCTTAAGCAGGTCTGATATATATATATCTATCTGGTTCAGCTATCTTTCTGCATTCCTGCCATGTAAGTTCTGATAGCTACAGACGATAGTGACAGGCTATCCTGTGGGGTTTACCCTCCCCTCACCCCCCCCCCCTCACGCAGCCTCCCTGAGTGGCAGGAGAGTTGGTGACACTTGGTCTGTGTTGCAGCCAATCATGGTGCAGACCCTGTGCCCTCCCTTTTTGCATGAGGGAGGATTTTCTATAGGAGTCAGTTCTCCTCTTCTCCTCCTGGGGAGAGGAGTGTGTGTGTTGGTGCTACCTTCAGCCCCTGGGTGGAGGAGCCAAGATCTCAGATAAGGCCTCACTACATTATCTGCTGGCCAGCACCATCCAACGTCCTGAAACCCATAATCTACTATATTCAACGCTGTTATACCATGCTGTAGTGGTTGCTATAAATAAAGATCCCTTTTATATACTTCTGGCGGAGTTGCAGTCTATTAGCCTGAAGTATAGGAGTAAGACTGTCATGGTAGGGACTGCCTGCAGTTATACTGCAAACTGCTTTGACTGGAGGCGCTGTCACCACATGGATAGAACCTAAGGATCACCGAAAGCCTGTTCTGTAACCCCACAACATCGCGGACACTCAGCTGTCCTGGACCCTCACAGGTAGGACCACTCAACAGACATCAGTAGCTCAACATGTTTCCAGAGGGGGGGGGGTACAGGGATATATATGTACTTTTACATACTATAATATACCCTTTTAAGAAAGCTTTTTATATTATTTTTTAAACAAATTTCTATACATTCATAATTTATTAAACCGGTATTTTAGCATTTATACCAAAATTATTATACATATTCACAATTTAAATGTTTTAATTCAACCATATAAAACAAAAAAACTAAATACAGTTATTGAATCTGTTGGGACCATCGCAAATATTTAACCACAACATATCTACCTATTACATGCCATTATTTATATATATTTGTTAACATCTGCGATCCCATGATTTATATATATATATATATATATATATATATATATATATATATATATATATATGTGTACGACTTTACAGACAGTACCCCACAGGTAGGTAAAGCCAAATTCCTCAGTGAAAGACATTCAGTTTTTTTGCATGCTCTTTTTTTAAATTAATCATGTAATTAACTATTACAGTGGAAATTGCTAATATATAAATCCTGCAATTATCTTTTAAACAATCAAACAAGAATGTAAGGCAATTTTATTCAATTTAAAAATTAAACGCAGCATCTTAATATAGCCTTTGAAATAAAATAACAAGAATGAGTCACTCTTTTATATATATATATATATATATATATATATATATATATATATATATATATATATATTTTTTTTTTTATTTTTTTTAAAGTTTATTGATAAAGTTGTTTTTCGTGTTTTTAAGTTTATTTATTAAACACAATAATTTTTAGGTATTTTTTTTGTTATGACATGAATCATTATTATTACTGCAGGCTTATACCCTTTTGACTGAACGCACACCAGGGTTTAAAAGGACTTTTAGAGGTAAGTTACACCTGATATAAGTTTTTTCACTACACGGAGTGTATTTTAGCAGAAAGGGTAAGCCTGTTCACTAGCCCTGAAAAAGCCATTCACATGGTGAAACACTTAGGAGTAGGAGCCTACTGAGGGTCACCAAGCATTGAGTGTTTCAGCAAGCACTGTTCCTGAGCCCTACCAGCTCACTTCGGGACTGAATCTGCTAGCCTTGGGAATCTTTCCAGTGCACACAGACCAGCGTCATATCCGATGTCTGACGTCACGTCCAGAGTCCGACGTCACTTCCGGGTTTCGCTGAGAAAAAGAGGAAGAGCCAGCCGCAGCAGTCAAAGCAGCACAAGCCAGGGCAAGGGGCCAACTGAAGATCACTCCCAGGAGACAACTACCCTGGCACAGCAGATTAGCAGAGCAGAGCAGAGAAGATCAGCGTGCAACCACTCCCCTACCCCACCTGAAAGCGTTACTTTTTCACTTTGGTAGGAATCACTTCACTCAACATAGGGAGATTTGGACAGCACTGGTTTAGCAGTCTCCGAAACACAGACAAATACGAGCTCGGGAAGATAGGAGTCAGACAACAGGGCTGCTGCTTCCACACTTCAAAGTTTATTCAGTTGTGCCCAGACTTTTGATACAGAAAACCAAGGGCATGTTAATACATAACATATCATGTTTAACAATGTGAGAAATAACTAGTTTCTGTAGAAGTTATGTATCTGTGTCTTTGGACAAAGCATTAGTAAATCTTTACATCTTGCTTGTGTTTGGCCAGCAGTTTCTACTTCTACATTACAAAGAGAAATACAGGGAATATTTATCAAGAGCATGCAGCTGTCTTGTTTGTGACATTTTACAGCTCTTGCTATTGTATGAAAGATAAACTGAGAACAACAAAAGTAAATAAAGATTACAACTAGTATAGTGAGTTAATTCTCTCAGTACTGGAACAGCTCATATAAGAAGGATAAAGCTAGCAGATTATATTAACCCTTTCAATCCCTGAGACTTGTAGAGCTGACATATAATTTTAACCCCTTCACCACCCTTCACAGAGAAGATCCAGTGACTGAGTGTGACAAGGAAGGTCCATCAAACACCCATATTAGGCACATCTGCAGTAGCCCCAAATACTCAGGCAAAGTCTTTTGTTTTTATTTTTCGTATATACATTTTTTTCATTGCATTATTGTATATTTGTGTATGTATCACCCATGCCATTTTCCTATATAAAGGCACTTCAATTTTTTTTGCGCCTCTCTCTTTTCTCTTTGAGGTTTTGGTTTTGTGAAGAATTGGTTATCCTGATTTGAGAGGCTGCAACTATTGCAACAGATTGGACATTTGACTACCTACATGGAGACTTTTTATCAAGTGCTTGTTTGAGACCCACATTGTAGCTCCTTATTGGTTCATGTCATAGACTACATAGACTACTCATGCTGTTATTTTTGTTAACCGAAAAGGATTTTGTTGCTTTGGTTGCATAAAGAAGGTTGATCTTAAAATATGATGATAGATAGTGATTCATATGGTGGCAAATGTATAAATCATGGGATCGCAGAAGTTTACAAATATATCTAAATAATGGAATGTAATAGATAGATTTGTTGTGGTTAAATATTTGCGATTCAAATAACTGTGTTTTGTTTTTTTGTTTTATATGGTTGAATTAAAACATTTAAATTGTGAATATGTATAATAATTTTGGTAAAAATGCTAAAATACCGTTATAATAAATTATGAATATATAGAAATTTATTTAAAAAATAATATAAAAAGCTTTCTTAAAAGGGTGAATTATAGTATGTAAAAAATGATGTTTAAATAAATCTTGGATAATAAATATAATTGAAAGAATCAATTTTTTTATTTATTTTTTAATTGCAGCACATATGATTAAAGTACAATGTATGGAAATAGTAGATTTAATGTAAAATAGTCTAATCACAATTTTTTTTCTAAATTAATATAGCTCCCTCCAGCTTTGCATGATAACTTGAAAATGAGAGTTATTGAAAGATTCAAGAAATCCCTTTTCAGTCTCCAAAGTAACCCATGTAACTTGAAAGCAGAAATTAAAAAGGTAATTTTTCTACTTGATTAAAAAAAATTAAAAAAAGGAAATACTTATATCATATCAAAATAGAAATATATGTCCTTTTCTATGTATCTTAAAGCAACAATTAGACCTGAACCAGGGGGTTTTCTGGACCTCTATGATGCTTCTCTGACATCCAGGGTCCCTCTGGGGTTTACCGGCTATCCACCAGGTAAACTGGGGAAGCAATATGGTTGCTCTACTCAGGGCTTGCTCCATAAGGCAATAGAAAAATTGCGGCTTTGTATTCGTAACTTGGTGGCCATATTTGTAGTCCGTCGCCATGTTTGTAGGTTTATTGTGACCGTCGATTATCACCTGGTACAGGTAAAGTAAGATTGAAAAAAACTAAATAAAAAACAAGCAACTGGCATTGCTGCTTTTAGACTTTATATAATTTTGCCTAATATTTATTGCTCTCCTTTGAAGTAGGTAAAAGGATGCCAGGTCAAAAGAAGTGGTGACTGATCTTGATTTTCTGCAGCTACTTTGGTTCCTTTTCATTATGCTGTGAAGACATCTTCTCCATTTTGGAAAGATTTAAGATCCATTTATAAGGAAAGGACTTAAATCGTCCATGGCAAAATGGCTTAAACACATATTTAATGGGAGCTTTTGAGAATTTGGGGGCTTGTGAATGCTAATATTCCACCAGTAAATATTACCTTCCAATAAGACAAATGAAAACTAGAAAGTAATACAAATGTTAAGAATATTAAGAGGATTTAAATCATTGATATTTAACAGCTGGAAGATGTAATTTGTATATAGTGTACCAGCTGTCATTTTGTGTTTATAACTCCTATGTTGAAACATTGTTAGAATAATTCATTTCTTATTTACCATGTCCTCATGTTTATTTTTTATTTTTTAAAATGTTGATTTTTCTGTATTTGGTCATACTACATCAGATACACACATATTTCCCCCATGAGTATGTATGATACTTTGTGTTTGTGTCATTAACTTTGCTTGTGCATTTTTATAATGTAGTGTCTAATAAGTTGTAGAGATTTATGTACCAAATTTACAAGGATAACATTCTATTCTTCACTGTAATAGGGAAAAGAGCCAAGTGCTTTTGCAGTGTTACATTGCAAGTCTCTATGCAACCTGCCCAGTGAATGCATGTGTCACTGGGGTCCTTGTCTCCAAGGACAAAACCCTATTCCTGCTTTTCACAATTAACCTTCTCAATAACTTCTGTGTGAACTTGAAAACACACATAGTGAACCAAGAGCACTATGGAACATATTGTATATCTTAAATTCAATAAAATCAACACATCAAAAGAGGAGGTAGAAAAATCAACCTTTCTTGATTATTCTTTTTGAAGATATTAATCATAACAAAGGGATTTTTTGATTGAGAAATAATATATGGGCCCATATTTACTAAACAGTGCTAGCCTCTAAGGCACATTGGGGCTAATATATAGTTGGCTAACAACAGTGGAGTCATAGCACAAACTCATTGTGAGGGTGCAAATGGCCAGTTTGTGGCTCGCCAAAGTAGGACATCAATTTTGAGTTGTCCAAAAACAGCTGCAAACATTTGTGTGAGGTTCATTAACATAATAACATGAAAAACGAAGCTGAGGTGTGTCTATTCCTAATTGAGCTCAACATGGGTGTACACACCTTAAATAGCACCTGTCTTGCATTAGTCTTTATTATGCATCTATAGAGACCACATGTTTATCAGACCACACTATAAGAACCAAGTATTTGCTACAGTACATGCATTTTGTGGAGCTATGGCTGCAATTGATGCTTTATTGATGCGCAGACAATACCTAATTCATTATTATTAGTATTTATTCAAATTACCCGCAGTTAAATTTGAGTTTTCTTTTTCTGTCTTCCTGCTGGCATCGTGCTTCCTCTGTCATTATGCTACAGAGATTCCTTCTGCTAGGCTCAGTTATTGCAGACAGAGGTCTGGCCCCTAAAAGTAAAGTTTTAAGGGCGTCTGCTGATGCAATAAAGCGCAAACATTACGCAGGCATAATTTATATTCACATGTATATATCTATCTATCTATATATATATATAAAATGGTTTTTAATAGTATTACACTAGGAGTGCGCCTGTGTTTTCTTCTCTTTTTAGGTATCTATAGGGATTGGTGATCCCAATATCGGGCTGCAAATCCAGGGTGGACTACATTTTGGGACTAATTGGACATTCATCAATTGGTCACTTTTTTATATTTTATATATTTTTTATTTTATACATTTTTTATATAATATCATTTTTTAATATTACATTTTTAGATTCTGTGTATTTAGTGACTAGTGGATAGTGTGCACTTAATACGCAGATTTAGTTTAAGATTGCCTTTTTTTATCAACATTGGTTATTCAAATAATTACTTAGCCATATTCTAGACTTAAAATATCTCACAACCTAATTCTAGTGGTGATATAAGGCGCTACTTTTTTGTTCTTTGTTTTATATATATATATAACAAAACAAAGAACAAAAAAGTAGCGCCTTATATCACCACTAGAATTAGGTTGTGAGATATTTTAAGTCTAGAATATGGCTAAGTAATTATTTGAATAACCAATGTTGATAAAAAAAGGCAATCCTAAACTAAATCTGCGTATTAAGTGCACACTATCCACTAGTCACTAAATACACAGAATCTAAAAATGTAATATTAAAAAATGATATTATATAAAAAATTTATAAAATAAAAAATATATAAAATATAAAAAAGTGACCAATTGATGAATGTCCAATTAGTCCCAAAATGTAGTCCACACTGGATTTGCAGCCCGATATTGGGATCAACAATCCCTATAGATACCTAGAAAGAGAAGAAAACACAGGTGCACTCCTAGTGTAATACTATTAAAAACAATTTTATGGGACAGAAAGTTCAGACAATTGCCTACTGACAAGAAAAGCAAGAAATCAAGCATGTATGAGATTATACTCAATCGCCAACCACCAACTGCGTAGTCCTTTGCACTGTGTCTCTGGAACCCAGCGTTCTCCAACATCGCTCCTCTACACTCTGCATAAGCGGAACCTCGTGCGTCTGCACCCGGAAGTGATCTCCTCCGGATACCAGCGGTTACAAACGTCCATGCTGGAAATGTTGTTGCTCAATTGCTGGGACCATCGACAACCATGTACAGCTTCTCTCTCTTGACTCTGTGAGTGTGCCACAGAATTTAGCACCGCCCTACGTGTTTCGTCATTACAAGATGACTTCGTCGGGGATTAACCATTGGGTAAAACCTCCCAGCATATCAATTGCCTTTTGATTGATAAGGAAAATACATCGATTTAGGCACAAAAGGTGATTGCTTATATTTTGTGATGTTTTCCAATTCAACTTCACCCAGGACAAGGGTAAGATCTGCCAAAGGATCCATGTCTTCCACCTGAGATGTTGAATGCAATTTGCAATCTAACTCCAATTCTAATTCCTGTCCTTCAACCACAGTCCTTTTTAATAGAGGGTTAAGTAATGTCTCCACTAATTGAGGCCCTTGTGTGTTATTCAAATCGAAGTTCGTGCCACCGGATTCCACCAGAAATGATGTAAGTGCATTGATGCATTCTTTTTCCTGGGTGTTGAAATCCGATTCCACGGTTCCCTCCACTTAGGAATGAAATTAACAATATATAAATTTGGTATAGATCTAATTATAGATACACATTGCAACGCAGTGGATTCCTTGATATATGGTAATCCTGTGATTTTTCAGTTTCCTGGTATCTAATAATAAGAGGATACTATATATGCAAGGAAAGCCCTGTTAAGGGTATTATTTGTATATAGTAATTAACATCAAATGAATATATATATATATATATATATATTAAACTCAGTAAAAGGATATTTGATATCAATTGGTTAATGAATAGATGAATATTTGTGTAGGATATTACATACCACATTTTATGATTTGATAAAACGGGTTCTCATCTAGATTGAACATAATATATTTAATTGTTTAAAATATAAATCATGTGTGCAGGGCTAATTAATTAGCATTTCTCCCCCTATATATGCTGGGAGGTTTTACGCAATGGTTAACCCCTGACGAAGTCATCTTGTAATGACGAAATGCGTAGGGCGGTGCTAAATTCTGTGACACACTCACAGAGTCAAGAGAGAGAAGCTGTACATGGTTGTCGATGGTCCCAGCAATTGAGCAACAACATTTTAACCGCTGGTATCCGGAGGAGATCACTTCCGGGTGCAGACGCACGAGGTTCCGCTTATGCAGAGTGTAGAGGAGCGACGTCGGAGAACGCTGGGTTCCAGAGACACAGTGCAAAGGACTACGCAGATTGTGGTTGGCGATTGAGTATAATCTCATACATGCTTGATTTCTTGCTTTTCTGGTGAGTGGGCAATTGTCTGAACTTTATGTCCCATAAAATTGTTTTGAATAGTATTACACTAGGAGTGCGCCTGTGTTTTCTTCTCTTTTTAGATTTTATATATATTAAACTTGATCAAGACATAAAAAGTATGCATAGACAATGGCAATAATCTGAGACCTCATTATTGTATTTTAAGACCAGCTGCTAATGACTCTGTAGCGCCTAACTCTAAATTGGGTTGTTATTCCTAAAATAGCAATGGTGCAGTACTAAACTTGATGCCACCACTATTTTTTCAATTAAGTTTAAACTCTAATAACCGGATACATCAAACTCCATTAAAAAGTAGTGAATATTGCACCCGGTCAAAAAAAATAAAAATATGTGTGTTATTACTGCAGTTTTAAGTTGGTATTCATAACAATTGTGGTAATAATTTACCAAGTGCAATATTTGGTCCAAAGTCATGATGCAGGAATTAACGTAACCATTAATAATGCATTAATAACCACCTTGTGATATTATTTCTATCATAGGCTTCTGTAATATCTATTATTACAGAAGTCTCTGTTCAAAATAACATTAACCTGTTTGATGACTGTGGTTACCGAGGTATACCACATGCACCAAAGGGGTTAATAATATATATATATATATATAAAGAAAATACACTACCTAACCCCGTTGGCAACATAGTGGCTAGTAAAACATTGCCATACAATTCTTTACTAACCAATAAGGTAGCCAAAGGTTTAATCACTCCTGCCACCCTCCCAGGGGCAACTCCCCCGTCCCCTCCCCGGGGCAACTCTCCTTCACCCCCTTAAACAGACATAATCACCCTCTAGACTAATGCCCAATATCCCTATTTTACAAATGTGGCTACCAAGGCCCTTTTAGTGGGAGCCTAGATAGCAACATTGACAATCAATAGTAAGCTTAATGGGAAAAAAATACTGATTTTAATATGAAAAACTACCCCCATCACTCACTACCATTACCCCCTAACAAGAGTACCCCCCCCATGCACACACTCACAGTAATGGGTAATAGTCCTGTTAGCCAAATCTGGTTAATAGGACGTTTGTCAATTGGAAAGGATAATAAAATTCATGACATAAAATATACATTACAATAAATAATAAAATACTCAAAACAAAGCCATGAAACCAATGATTGTCATTTTGGCAACCTACTGTAGACCATCAATAAGGGCCTACATAGCCACATTGGCAATCAATCTATACCCTAATTAAATACAATTATTACTTACCCCTGCCGGGATGAAGGCTGTCCTCCTTATCCTCATTAGTACCTGCAGATTAATCCAATAAAGGGCCGATGCCCAACTATAAAAATAAAATTGTTAGATACCCCCGCTACAGCTAATAATGTAATGTAAGGATTGGTGCTTAGAGAGGCAAGAGTAATAGTGACACTGAAGATGGACAGAACCCCTATGTAGCACTCTATTCCTATGTGAGATGATGGCTTGAATTAAAATAATTTTATTGATGAACTCGTTAAAACAATGGGGTTTAAAACATTTATTAAATAATACCAAGTGTTTCAATGGACTATTGGGGTAGTTTACTCCAGAGGAGTGTTGAATGGATAGTTATGTTCAGTGTTAGTAAATTCACTGGCCCTAGTATTCCTCATATACAGTACAATGGTCATCTAGGGATTGGTTTGGAGTAGGAATGAAAGTGATGACCAAATATGTAGTGCCACAGTTTTGAGTACTTGTTTGGTGCACCTTTATCTGAGACCTTCTACTTTGCTGCTCTAATGTGCAGCCAGTATTGTGATATGGTTGTGTATTACAATCATAGGTAGCTGTGCACCAACACATGATTACTCGCGCTAATTAAAGAGTAATTATGCTTGAGTGCTAGAGAATAAAATGTTATATCGTGAAAACTTGGGATCTTATGATTGCAGATCTCTCGTTCGCACTAGTACTCAAAGGGTTAACACTGATTGAACAGAGGCACTGCAGAACCTCCTATAGTGGTTAGGTAAGGAGTGTCTGCTAAGTAGACTACTCTATTGCTAATAATCTACCACAACATTAAGTCACAGGATTATACTTACTTTATAAGCAACTAGTCTCTGATCCAGATATTAACCTCTGAAGTGCCAGTCACTTACCATGTATGGAGTAGTACAACACCATCTAGGATAAGGATTTATATCATTAACCTGCATAGATCCTATAAGGTGTTTTACTTAGCAGACACTCCTTACCTAACCACTATAGGAGGTTCTGCAGTGCCTCTGTTCAATCCGTGTTAACCCTTTGAGTACTAGTGCGAACAAGAGATCTGCAATCATCAGATCCCAAGTTTTCACGATATAACATTTTATTCTCTAGCACTCAAGCATAATTACTCTTTAATTAGCGCGAGTGATCACATGTTGGTGCACAGCTACCTATGATTGTAATACACAACCATATCACAATACTGGCTGCACATTACAGCAGCAAAGTAGAAGGTGTCAGATAAAGGTGCACCAAACAAGTACTCAACACTGTGGCACTACATATTTGGTCATCACTTTCATTCCTACTCCAAACCAATCCCTAGATGACCATTGTATATGAGGAATACTACTAGTATATGATGAATTTACTAACACTGGACATAACTATCCATTCAACACTCCTCTGGAGTAAACTACCCCAAGAGTCCATTGAAACACTTGGTATTATTTAATAAATGTTTTAAACCCCATTGTTTTAACGAGTTCATCAATAAAATTATTTTAATTCAACCCATCATCTCACATAGGAATAGAGTGCTACATAGGGGTTCTGTCCATCTTCAGTGTCACTATAAAAATAAAACCAAGAAACAATCCCTGCACGATGAAACCCATGACTAGTTGCCCGGGGGGCTTCTAAGGGGTTAATATGTACTGTACTCCATGTTAATTACTATTTTGTCATCTTTTTCAGGTTGTTTTAGCTTGTCTTGCTTATTTATATAATGACATACTGTAATGACAAATGACAATGGAGAATACCCAACGCTACATCCAATGGGACAAAATATATAGTTAAATACCTCAATGTCAGTATTGATGTAGAAACATGAAAAAAAGCCTACTACTTTAAATACATGTTCCTGTGTGGACAGACCCACTGAGGTCATTCTCCCTCCAGCAGAGGTAAATGAGAATTTGCATAGGTAGTGTTAGGACCTGCTTACTGGTCATGCCTTGGCGTTGCTTGCAGTCTTATAACGCTTTGGCCAATGGGTTTAACTAAATGACCCCTCATGAGAATACTAACCTTGAGGTATTTAACTATATATTTTGTCACATTGGATGTAGCATTGGGTATTTTTGTCATTTGTTGTATACATTTGTATACACGCTCAGTAGCACTCCTTTTGACATAAATACTAATACTGTATATATGTACTGTATATGATGTGGTGCGTTCTGGGGTTAGAGCTTGCTGGGATTGTGTGTTATTATTTATGTAATGGCCATTATATACATAGGAAAGACTGAGCTCACGTCAGCCTGGAGTAGGTGATAAAATATTTGCTGTCTTTATGCTGTTCATCGGTTCTGATATCGGAATATGATGAATAGCCGATAATATTAAAAAAATGCGGTATTTGTTCTTTTTGTATCGGATCCAATATTTTTTGGCTGGACAACTTTGATGTATTGCACTATTAAAATACTACACTTTTTTTTTAAACGATAGTACCGTACTGCAGCTTAATTTGTCCGGGCCTAAATTGAATGAAGTTTTGTACTGTACCTGTGATCTGGGCCATGCCAAAGCATGCCCTTTTAAATTACTACCATTTTTTTTCTGTTATTTGTACAAAAGTCCCTCTCTTTGTTTCTCAGTACCTGAAGGGGCATATCATGTAGGCATTGCAATATTACTCTCTGTTCTGTATATTGACCCTATCTAAGCCTCTATTACATCTTCATACTATAGAGTAAGGTAGCATTAGTGCCAGTGACAGGGGAGATTCTTCCCCCCTACTAATTACATAGGACTGAGCCACTGATTGAGCCACCTGTGCTGAAGCAGGGATATCCTTAAAACTTGACTTGTTGTTGACCTATGAGGACTGGAATTGACCACCCCTGATCTACAGTATATAAACCCATTATTTAAGCAGCTTTACTCTAGCATCTAGACCAGGGAAAGGAGACTGGAGGGATGGGGAGGGAGGGAGGGAGGGGAAAGAGATAAGGGAGTACGGGGAAAGGAAAAAAGAAGGAGGGTATGGTAGAGGGGGAAGGGAGAGAGGGGAAGGTACTAATTGAAATAGGTGCAGTGGAGAGAGAGAGAGAGAAATGAGGAGAGAGATAGGAGTGGGGAAAGATGGACAGAAGGGGGTGAAGAGAACGAGGGTCGAGAGAGGAAGTGGGAGAGAGCGGAGAAGCGGGAGAGCGGAAAAAAATAAAAATCTCCCTAGTTATTCGATACATTTAAATTGGAATTAAACTGGTTCTGACTTCTGATATTTATTTTCTCAAAGGTAATACATCAATTTCCATTTTATACATATATGGTTGGTGTTTATATAGTACTTCAATTTTTGTTCAGGTCCTGCAGGGATCGCCTGAGCTTATTGAACCCAACTTTTTTACTGCAGACTGCCATGTATTGCTTCAGTCATTGGGAGGAAAATCATTGATCATCAATGACCGAACAGGTGAGCAATACTGTATAAGACTTAAGAACTCTGACAAGAAATTGCAGTAATCTAGGCTGTGTTTATTGATCAGCACACAATAAAGCGTAAGGATAGATTTAAGCAAGGCCACAGATGTTGCAGGTAACAATATGAATTCAATACATTATAAAACAATGTATGTTTTATATTTATTTTGCAAAGACTAATACGTAATACATGGGATCATTAATAGTAGTACAATGCCCTTGATCTGTCTGTGTTTAAAACTCCTTTGACTCAGATCACTGTATGTTCATACAGTACAATACTTTATTTACAGATTTCTAATAACAGACTCATACTCAGAGTGCAGATCAAAGCAGTGCTTCCTTAGAGAAGCATAATGAAAAATGGAAAAGAAAATTAATGTCATAAAGCATTGCTTTTCAAAGAATATATAAATGCTTCACTGAGAAGGCATATCTGTTAATAGACAAACACTACCACTTTGATGTACTTTCCTATCCCTCAAATTCAAATTGTAGTCATGTTGGCATTACTGCTAGGCCAAATATCCTGACCAAACTGCACTGCTTTAGAGTTACAAAATAACCTTAATATATCCATTAACACTTTTGCATGTTTTTATTGATTTAAACAATTTGATATAATGACTGTTAAGACTGAACTAATCAAAAATGTATGTTATACTGTACTTAAAATTAAACTGAATCATTTATTGTATCGTGAGAAACACATGTAGCAGGGAACCCCCTTTTTACCTCCTGGGGGGAAGATCAGCTCCGTTGCTCAGGAGAAGCAGCAAAGTTGTGTCAGCCAGGTTGTGGTTGGCGCAGCCACTCAGCCTATTTTGGCATATACCTCGTGCAGCTTCCTGGTGTTAGGCGTGAGGGGTTGCTGTCAGAGACCCTGCGCTGTGGAACCCCGTTGCTGACCACAGCTCGTCTGGAGTACTCCCTGGTTAGGCCACAACCAGGAAGGTACCTGTGCACCAACGCAAGGGGGAGAGTAGCGCTGTTCTCATACACACTTTGGGAAGGGTTGTTTCCAGGACACAAGGGTATAGGTGCCCAAGCACCCTAGGTAACGTTGGGGCTAGCTACCCCAGGGCATTCCTATTGTTATTATTGTGTATAGTGACTGTGGGTAATATTTGGGCCTATGGTGGGACCACAGAATTAATCCTGTTGTGTTGTAATTTTGGGGTATACCATTAATGTATACGTGTTCCTATGAGGAGCCATCCCGCTATTCGGGATCCTCATAGGTGGAGGTGCTGCACCAGAGAGAAAGAGAGAGAGAACATACCATCACCCCAGGCTCCCCATAAGCAGAGGCTCAGGCTTTCTGTAAGTCAATGTAATGGGTGCTCATCACAAACAAGACGGAACCGTGAGGCCAAGGTGGAGATGTTATGGTACACCGACCTCCAGCCGCGAGACTGCGTCCGGAGTGCAGAGTGATAGCCGGATCAGGGTTGGAGGAGTGTGAATAGTCGTGATACTCGCCGTGGTCTAGGGTCAGAGAAGTCGGGTGGTCGTAAGAGGGTAGCTGGGATCCGGGAATAGAGATGGTAAAGGTCCAGATGCAAGCTGAGGTCGAAGATTAGAATTGTCAGGGGTCCAGGTACAAGCCGAGGTCAAAAACACTGTGAGACAAGACAGGATCATAATGCACAAAGCAACAGGACAAGGCAGCAGGATGCTTGGGGTAAGCACTACGTTCAGCAACGAAGAATTATGCTCAGCCAATTTGCTAGAGGGCTGGCTGAGCATATAAAGACCAGGTAGCCAGTCAAGAAGTAGCAAGCAGCTGCCACAGATTAGAATCAACCGCCCACTAGGTAATCATGCGGCCAATCGGTAGTCAGGGGGCTGAGTGTGCCTCAGGTGTAGGTGATCCTGGGTCAGCGTTGTGTTTGGAAATTAACCTCTTGCGTGATCCTCGTATCGAGGCACCTGCGCGTGGTTTCCTCCGTGCATTGCACGTCACCCATGTAGTCACGCCTAAGCCCAAACCCAGAGGTATCCCCCTGCCTGGTAGTGCGGCGCCTGCGTGTAGCTTCCCTGGTCTAATTTAGCGAATAAATGATTCTAGAAGGACCTGTTTCACATGACCATAATGTTCCTGTATGGATTTGGAGAAGATTAGGATATCATCAATGTGATCCCTGAAAACTTCATTAACAAAGTCCTGGAATTTCGCTGGAGCATTACAAAGTCCGAATGGCAACAAGGTAGTCGTAATGTCCATCCCGGGTGTTAAAGGCTGTCTTCCACTCGTTCCCCTGACTGATTCTTACTAGATTGTAACCTCCTCGTAAGTCCAACTTGGTGAAGATTGTGGACCCATGCAGTCTGTCAAAGAGTTTGAAAATTAACGGTAAAGAGTACTTTATCGTGATCTTGTTAAGTCCCCGGTAATCGATGCACAGTGTGAGAGATCCATCTTTTTTCTTTACAAAGAAAAAATCTGCACCTGCGGTAGACGAGGACGTACGAATAAATCCCCTTTGTAGGTTCTCTTGAATGTATTCCTTCATGGCCTTGGTCTCTGGAGGAGATAAGGGGTAGGAACATCCTTACAGGGGAATTGAGCTGGGCAGTAGATCGGTGGGGCAGTTGAATGACCAGTGAGGTGGTTATTCCTCTGATTGTGCCTTATTGAATACGTCCTGAAAGTCAGCATAGATTTCGGGTAACTGTATGTTTACTTGTACAGGTACTGAAACCCCACATAGTTTTTTGGACAAAACAGAACAGTTCTTCAAGCAATGAGAGCTCCATTGTAAAGGCTGTGATTCAGTCCAGTCTATCCGAGGGTTATGCACTTGGAGCCATGGAAGTCTAAGGATGACGTCGACCGTAGGGGTATGGATGACGTCCAAGTGGATCCTCTTGGTTTGAACCTTTCCTATCTGCAACTGAAAGGGAATGGTTTGCAGAGATATAAATGCAAGTTGTAAGGGTCAACCGTCAATAGCCTCCAGTCCTACTGGGTACTTCTTGTGTTCCAAGGGAATTTTATTTCTTTCAGCGAATCCCTGGTCAATGAAATTACCCACTGACCCGGAGTCCAGAAAGGCCCGTGCGGTGGTATGGAAGGTATCCTGATTAGAGTGATGGGGATTAAAATCCTGGTTTGCATTTTTTTATAAGGAGAAGAAAATAGTGTTCCCAGTGTGATTCTCCTGGCTCTCACTGGGACCTGGCGTTTCCCGACTTATGAGAGCAAGCAAATACCTGATATCCAATGTTACCGCAATATAGACAGAGTCCGGCATTGCATCTGCGTTGTATTTCGCTGGGTGATAGCTTATTGCCACCGAGTTTCATGGGTTCTTCCAGGTGCAGTGGAGACGGCTGAGCAGCCCCTGGGTAAATACTGTGAAGAGGTTGTATACCTTGCTTGCGCCGGGTTCTTTCGGCTCTTCTTTCCTGTGACCGCTGGCCCACCCGGATGCATAGGGTGACGAGCTCCTCCAGTTCTGTGGGACATTCCTGAGCAGCAAGTTTGTCCTTCAGATTCTCGGACAGGCCTTGCCAGAAGGCTGCTGTCAATGCCTCATCATTCCAACTGGTCTCCGCAGCTATGGTCCGGAACTCGAGAGCGTACCGGGCCACGGGACATCTACCTTGGGAGATATGTAAGAGTAATGTGGCAGCAGTTACCTTGCTTTTGGGTGTGTCGAATACCCTGCGGAACTCCTTAGTGAAGCGTGCAATGTCACTGGTGAGGTCCGGCCTCTGTTCCCAGATAGGTGAGGCCCACGCCAGGGTGTAGTCAATCAATAAGGAAATTATATGTGCCACTTTAAATCGCTGAGACATGAAACGAGAAGGCATCAGTTCGTATTGGAGGAAGCACTTGTTAAGAAAACCGCTACAGCCATGTGGGTCACCGCCATTGCTGTTGGGGGTAGGCAGTCGTGATTCGGAAGCTCTGGCCAGAGGAGTGGGTGCAGGGACTGGGGACACAGAGTGGAAAGAGGGATGTTGTGTCTGATCAGTCTGTTGCAGTAGCACCATACGTTGGTTATTTTGCTCCAGATATTTTTCCAGTCTGTCAAACATGTTGGCGCGCATGCTCAAGACTCGACCCACCTCAGCGGGGTCCATGTTTGTGGGGCTAAGCATGGGATGGTAGGGTATACCGACCTCTAGCTGCGAGACCATGTCCGGAGTGCAGAGTGATATTCGTATAGCCGGATCAGGGTTGGAGAAGTTAGAATAGTTGGGATACTCGCCGTGGTCTAGGGTCAGAGAAGTCAGATGGTTGTAGAGGGTAGCCGGGGTCCATGGGTAGACATGGTAGAGGTCCAGATGCAAGCAGAGGTCGAATATTGGAGAAGTCGAGGGTCCAGGTACAAGACGAGGTCAAAAACACTGAGACAAGACAGGATCAAAATGCACAAGGCAACAGGACAAGGCAGCAGGATTCTTGGGGTAAGCACTACATTCAGCAACGAAGAATTATTCTTAGCCAAATTGCTAAAGGGCTGGCTGAGCATATAAAGGCCAGGTAGACAATCAAGAAGTAGCAAGTAGTGATCTTCATAGCGTGTTTCCTGCGCATGGTTTCCTCTGTGCATGGCGTGTCACCCGTGTTACGGGACGTAATGCTGGGGCAGGGCCACAGCCCGAACCCAAAGGTATCCCCCTGTCTGGTAGTGTGGCGCCTGCGTGTAGCTTCCCTGGTCTGAGGCACGTCACCCATGTCATCATGGAACCTGTCACAGGGGTGGGACCTAACGCTGATTTGCACAGTCAAACAGGTAGCACCAGTACCATAATTACCGCTATTTCCCATAAAGATGGGCAACGAGTGTTACACAAATTAAGTCTGCTGCTTACAGATGACATTATCTAACATTATCAATGTTGAAAATAGGTACTTCACCTCAATCAATAATTGAACTGATCGTTTTTTGTTCCAATAGTTTATTCAGAATTAGGAAGCATTCTGCATCATATACTGTAGGTCTTTACAGGCATTCTCAGTTATGAGTAGAGAACTGCATTTTCTGTTGGTATCGCATTTAAGCATTCAGCCGTGCTGATTTCAATTTATACGAACATAACATTTATACCACACTCCCTGACATCTGGACTTACCCAAATATGGGCTAGCCCCAATTTCAACAGTCTTTCCCCAGCTGTGCTCTTTATTGGTATGTTTGTTTTAACCATGCTATCTCCCATCCTGTACTCCCCTACATTCTACTCCTTAAATTCTCAGCCTCTCATATTCTACAGTCTCTTTGTCCAGAATGACCTTGTACATTATTTGCTGGAAGATAATGAACTCTGCCCTTCTAATATAAATTCTCTGCTATTTCTTTTGTTAACTATTTAGGTGCTACAGTAGATATACAGTATAAATACAGACAATATGGTGTCTCTGTGTTTCAGCTTTAAATAGTCCTATCTTCAAGTGCAACCATGCACAATTGCATTTAAATTGTCTTAAAATGTTTAAGATGCACATTTACTATGACAAATTCAGAAATATTCAATCTTTACTAATATATACAGTATACCAGTAAGTAGCAGTGGTGCAGAAGCTGCTTAACGCTTTCACTCCCAAAGGAGCCTGAAAACTAATGCAAAACTGTCTGAGAGGCTTTGTAGCCCCCTGTGGTAGTAAAATGGTTCTAATTCTGAAGCAGAACGGTGTCACAAACGTGTGATGGTACTGTAGTGGCAATGGGGCTCGGCATAATAAATGTTAAGCCTGCTCGTTGCCCCATCCAGTCTGGTTGACAACCCAGGTAAAGAGTCAAATGGCCATCTCAGAGCCACAAAAATGGCTGAAAGCCCTGCTAATATGTAACCCTTAGTAAGCTATCTGTAAATAGCATTTGTTATGTATCTATGTGTTTCTGTGTGACTATCAAAAGTTGAGTGGCTAGCATACAATGATCAGGGACTGGCCTTTGTATAGAGCCAGGTCCAGTTTCTCTAGACAAGGGTGAGATGGAGATGGGTGGTCCCTCATTCTGGGAATGTGCAGACTACAAAAGCGGAGTATTGTTCTCTCCCCGGCAGTCAGGCATCTATCCCTGTTTGAGGTATGGAGCTGTAATTGGAAACTGATGCCTGGGTCCTAGTCCCATCAGATTGGTTTCCATTGGTCAGTTCTAATTTTCCATACTCACCAGTCCTTAGACGGTGTCACCGCCCACGTTTCAGATTGATTCGGTCGAGCCTTCTGATTGGCTCAGTGGAGGAAATGTCTCCACTGATTGGTTGGCAACCGGTTCTCCATGTTTTCAGATGGAGGTAGGGAAAATATACAAGCCGATGCTGATCAGGTTCCATAGTTGTTCATAGTTGGTCTCGGTGTCTAGAGAGTAACTGTAAAAGGGAACTGTGAACCAGAGGTGGTTATCGTGTTACTGGGATACTCTGAGTGGACGGATAAAATTGGCATCCTAGGTATGCTAACTCTGGGATTGCTTCGCACCTTGCTCTTTGTGCGTTCTGGTGAGTTGTTGCTATGTGTTTGTATTGTGTTGCTCCCTGTTGGCTCCGGACAGAATAAACTATTGTTTATTTAACTCTCGTTCTGCATGGTGTTTGTGAATCCTATTAAAAGTCTAGTACATAACTACATAATTGGATATCCCCAAATAAGCAGGGCAGAACTCACATTAGCTCCCAGCAGACACCAAGAGGGAAACAACAACTGTGGAGATCAATTCCAGTCTGTTGTGTTTTTTTAAATTATAAAATACATATTTGGAATAAAACCTTCTTCATATTTAGTTAGATCAGTTTACAAGCACCCTGAAATCTTCGTACCTTGTAAATGGCCTTCATGTTAGGGCTACTTAAGTAAAAATTTCTCTTAAGTAGTTTTGAATGGCTGATACAGGTACTTTAAGTAAAAATGCAATATTGGTGCAGCATGTTCACTTTGAATAAGGGTAAAAGTCTTCCTACACATGAATGGGTCCCAAACACATACTGTGACTGCAATGCATTACTTACAGTGCCTCCTCTATAATGAGAGTTCAATGCAATATTTCTTATACCTGAGACTGTCTGACAACTTGTTGATAAATCAGCCCACTAAACAAAGGCTAATTTAAGAATCATTCTTTCTAATACAGAATATTTAATGTGTATCATAAATCAAGACAACAAATAACACTACAGTAATAAGTTATGAAATAACTGTTTTTGATATAGAATTATCAATTTGCTTTTTCACAAATTTTTCATAAGTATAACATGCCTACTTACCAAACTCTCGAAGAAGTACATGATGGAGATTGTATAGTTTTATTCTTTTTTTTCCGAATAGGCAATCCTAGCAGCTTTGAATTTGAAGAGGGAATAACATATGAGCAAATGCAGGTATGATGGGCACTTTTAAATGTGGTGTTCATAGGAGAAGATCGACATTTGTACTAAACTGATGTTTTCTTTAAACATATAGACCTTGATAGAAGAAGTTCTGGAAGACAGTGGCTACTACAATTTACCTTCCAACAGGTATGCTTAATGTTTATAAAAACAAATGTAAATGTATTTAAATAGTCACATGTTCATTGATATATAGCAGATATAAAATAGATTTAGAGACTTGTTCAATAAAGACAGAAATGGTCATTGGGGCCATTTTTGACCAAAAATCCCCATTGATGTCAATGGTGAGCGTCAGAAAGCAGCCCGTATGGCTGCTAATGTCTTTTTTTAAATGTAACCCTTTAAGAGTATTGAACTATCTATCAGCTCTTTTTTCCTGCCACACCAAAAGGCACCTGTCTGAATAGGCTCGAAAAATAACAAAAACAATGGAGGACAATTAATGTTTTATTAGAAAGTAGAACACGTTTTACCCTGCTAGAAGTAAGTCTTAGTCTTAAAAAAATGTTTGTAATAAACACTTCTTTGTACTTCAAGTCTTTAAACACAGAAATCAAGTCTACAGTACCTGTGCCTTCACTTCTCTTAGCTAATCAATCCTAATTTCCCTAGTGTTCCCTTGTGTTACATTTGTTATTCTCCTAATCACTTTACTTGTTTATGATTCTGCCACTTTGTTTTTCATGTGTATTGTACTTAAAATAATGAAACATGTTATCACAATCATAATTTTCCAGTAAACGCTTAATTCTGCAGCATAGCAAACTGCAACAAAATATTCAAGAGGTGCAATTGTATTTGTTTCACACTTTTGCTGCCAGTGAGGAAGCAACATTGTTGGTACGGTACCTACAACAGAGATGAGGTCTAATGCAGAAAAATGTGGGCTATGTCAAGCTAAGGAACAAATCATTTTTTTTTTGTCTTTTGGAAAACATACAGTATGTGATTATTTTAAAGACTGTTCCATTAGTCTATGTCCTTAGAAAATTAGTTTTTACATTACAGGATATCAACAGTTCTACATAGAGAGCACAAATATGACAAGTACAGTTGGTCCCAAAAGTATCACAATTTACCGTATATCATGGTTATATAGCCAATGCAGAGGGCCATATTCCGAAAGGTAGAATCTGCTCTTCTCTTATAGCCTCAATCAATTCGGCTAAAATGGATAACATTCAATAATGCTTACAGAGGTCATTGCAAACTTAGTTCTGACATCTGATAAGAGCATCACTATTGACTGGATGTTAGCATATCCAGTTTACAAAGACACCTAATTATATTTTGTTTTTCTCATATCTGTCTCTTTGTAGATATCACTCGTACCCATGGGGAGTCAGGAACCTGCTGACAATAAAAAGATGATAGCTTTCACTTTTTAATGACACAATGTTGTTTTATTTAACTGTCACAACTGATACAGTTGGTTAACTAAAGCTGCTTAACATATATTGAAGAAGATTACTTGAGCTGATAAGAATCCTGTGGGAGAGACTTCTGAAGCCCTGGAATGTGATTTTACTTAGAGGAGCTATTTATAACAATTAGTTCACCATGGAGGGAGTACTGGATATGCCTGTTCCATGTGCATGTAAACACATTCTATATCTCCATTTACTAAATTATTTGTTGTAAAAAAAAAAAAAACTGTACATAAATACTTTACAGCACATATTTGCTCGTAATATCAGAATAAATGTAATGCACAGATTTTATGGTGGCACAAATAAAAATGTAAACAATATTTTTGGACTGCATGTAATATTACTTTATTACAAATATTTGTGGGATTGGTGTATTGTAATAAAAAAAACCAGTGTGTGTGCCGAACACGCGCATTTTAAGGGAAACTTCTTTGTCTTTTGTCAGTGTTTTGTCACATACATTGTATTTGTGAAGGTGATGTTTTTAATTCAATGAAAGAGATTTGAAAGTATAATTTTTTATTTATTTTTGTGTCGAAAGTTTCATACTATCACTTGGAATACATGATATAATTGACATGATAACTAAAGATAAATATATTTTGGATTGTACAGTATCTAAATTAGTTTCTTTCAAAATTCTTTAGTTCAATGTAAATCGTAAAAATAAAAACACAGTTTCAGTGACAAAACACAAAGACTTTTGGCACACACCACCTGTTGTATTTAAAAAAAAATATCATTACAGTTACTGTATGTTAAGGTATGTACAATTCATGTGTTATATGTTTTGCAATTTTCACTTCTATATTTATTCCTTTTGTTTGTGAATGTGTACACAGACCACGGGGAGTGAAGGGACGGTGGTATGTGTGTGTTAATGCCTCTGCGCATGCCCTGGCGGTGTTTTCCGCCTCTGTGCATGAGCAGGAGGAGGTGGCTGCCTCTGCGTATGGGCTGTAGGAGCCGGCCGCCTCTGTGCATGCGCTGGCAGAGCTGGCTGTCTCCGCACATGCGCTGGCGGAGCCAGTTACCTCTGCGCATGCGCTGATGAAGCCAGACACCTCTGCGCATGCGCTGGCAGAGCCAGACACCTGCGCATGTGCTGGAGGTGCCGGACACCTCTGCGCATGTGCGTGGTGATGGCCACCTTTGCACTTGCGCTGGAGGTGGCAAACACTCCTCTGCATATGCGCGCGGTGACAGACGCTTCTGCGAATGCATGAGGCGATGGCTGCTTCTGTGCATGCGCAGGGAAGAACTTGTTAGAGACTTCTGCGCATGCACAGAGAAGAAGGTGCTACCGGTTTCTGCGCATGTGCGGGGAGGAAGCCATCACTTCCATTACACAATTCCATCACTAAGCAGATTTGTCCAAACAACATTTTTGTAGGTGCCAGCAAAGAAGTTTCACTTCAAAAAGAAATGCAGGATCAAACTAAATGTTAATTAAGACCTACACTAACATATTAAAAACAAGGAACAACATACTGCAATAACCAATTTATATAGTGGTTCCCAGCACTAAATAAGAAAAACCAGACAAAAGCGTCAATGTTGAAATAGTAATGATATATTAAAGGAAATGATGCACATCCATAGCCAACCCTAATCAAGGCTTGGAGGTTATTGTACATGGAACCTAATAGGTGAACAATGAGTAAACAATCAAGAGGGAGGGGAGGGTGGAGGGAATACAAAGGGAACAATACAGAGTGTAAAAACATAAGGGTGTGGGGAGGGGAAAAAAAGAACAATGTATAACACACGTTAAGGTCAAGGTAGTAAAATATAGAGGGGCAACGTTTCGGGGACTGCAGCGACCCTTCTTCAGGCCCGTTCCCATGGACTGCGATAGTCTGTGGTACTTCCCTAAATAATATACCTCCACCCAAAACACCTCTAAAAGTAAATAACAAAAGCTTTTACATAAGGCTCTGCCAGCTGCAACCTAGTGCTAGTTGGTCAGAATAGCATAATTATCAGAAAAATGCAGAGATACCTGGGATTAAACCTTAATTAGCTGACCCTAGTACTATAATCAGATTAAGAGAATAACTCTCTACAAATGAAGCAACATATGCAGAGACCCTTGCAGAGAGTGCAGGAGTACAACTGACAAGCAGCACATTGAAAAGGATCCGTATTACCAATTTGCTTTTCTCACAGATTTATTGCAGTGTACTTTAGGATTTTCTGTGTGGTATCTATATTTGCAACATCTTGCTTCATTTGTAGAGAGTTATTCTCTTAATGATTGCCACTCCACCACGTCCTCTTCCTGCATCCACTGTGGAGTCACTTATGCCACCTCCAGAGCTACTGGTCCCATCCAGATTGAGGTGGCCTAGTGAGCCGGACAGTTCTGCCACAAAAAAGAGGAGATTTTCTGTAAAGATAGTTTGTGTTATTTGACCTGTACATTTTTTCTTCCTTTATTGTTCTCACACAGTGAAGTAACTGTTTCGGAATGAAAGCTTTGTTCACTACTTCTGTCTCTTGGTAATTATTGTTATACTGTAATATGTAGAGATATTATTGTACACCCATTCTTAATACAGTCAATATACTATATCATATTAGATCAAACAAACATGTCCTACATTCACTTTAATCACTAAAAACCATAGTATAGTTTATTACATGGGAGTGCAAGTCCTATTTAGTATAGAACCTCTCAAATCACACCTTTAATACAATATGGGAGAGATAACCATGAACAAAACTAAACACCTGGAAAATATGCACATTTAAATCTTTTGAATATACTTTACATATTCAAATTGGCATATTTCTCAGGTATCTTACTGTAGATGTGTAAGTTGTGCTCGAAGGTATCTCTTCTCTTTATCTCACCTCCAAAATCCCATATTTCAGGATCTTGTTGGGAGTAATGCCAACTTTAAGTTAAACATGCTTAATGCCCCTTCATTGGAAGATAATAAAAAGTTGTGCTAACAGCGTGGTTTTAAGTCTATGCTACTATACACATCAATAGCCATTTTTTTTAGAATATAATTAGACTTGCAGATACTGTATGTATTTACCTCAGGAAAAATATTGTCTGTTACGGTTTTACAGTAGGTCAAGTCACATTATAAGTTCTACGTTAATGAAGCTTTGTTGTTCTGCCCCTTAGATGGCATTACCCTAAAGGCACGCCAAAGGTACTGTAGGTGAGATCAAATCTAGACAGCACCATAGCAACCAGAAAATAAAGTATTCAGATAAATGTATGGTTATTTTCAAGTATACTCTTAAAATAAATGCAATCCAAAAGGATATTGAACAGCAGCAAGACTTGATTATTATTTTTGACATTGGCTTTATTATTCTTCAGAAATATGTAGCTTGGATGATTAAAATACCTGATCTATACAACCCGGAAAAATGTGAAGAACCTACTGTAATACAGATCAATACTTTAATTATTTTTTTTTTTTAATATAACCAAAATAGTCTTGGTGTTTGAATAACAAGTATAATTAAAGGGTTCAAAAATCATAAGAAAAATGTTAACAGTGTTTGAGTAAATGGAAAGCATTTTTTTCTGATGAGACACCAAAGACCAGCCAATTTTTCAAATCAGCCCCGAGGTGACTTCATACAGTAGAGTTTAAACAAGCTTCCTTGAGGCCACAATTCACTAAATGATTAAGTACAGTTGGGGGAGCAACTATGAATGCTTTGAGATTGATGGGAAAGAGATGATGGTATTCTAAATAATCAGGATGTTAGGCAGCCTACTCTGCTGTAGTGTATCAGTGTGAAAGCTTGCGTAAAAGGAAGAGTGTCACTCAGTGGACTTGTGAAAAAGGTATAAAGGTTTATTCGGCGATCAACATTTTGGTCTGGTTTCAAGAGAAAGGCCCGCAAACTGAATGCCCCTCCTTTTATGTTTCTACCTCACCCCGAGACTGCTGTGGCTGAGTATCACCTTCACATGAGTGCATCACCTTGTGAACTGTATATCAGTGTGTTATCTGAGTTAGGTTTTTAAACTATATTCAGATTGTTAATGCATGTAGAGTCTGTGTGCAAGCAGCAATCTCAGATCATGACCCCACGACGATGTCACACACACAACAGCTTAGTCTGTGAGCGGGTCTCCACAATTAAAATGATAAACCTAATTTACCTCCCGAAACACACCTTTATATATGTTGCAGAGGCCCATTATTACCTTCGGTGCAGGGGGTGGGGGGTGGGGAGGGGGGCAGCGGCTGCAGGCTGGATAGGAGCCACCGGAGCACCAAACTGTGTCAGAGTGCAGGGGGTGGCCATCTTGTAGGCGGTGCATGAGCAGTCAGTGCGGTGGCCATCTTGAAGGTGGAGCATGCTCAGTAGAGTTGTGCGCATGCACAGTGAGCTGGTAGTTGTGGCGGCCATCTTTAGGGCTCCGCAAGCTGTAGTGCAGGACTACATGTCCCATAGTGCTTAGTGAGGTAGGCACCACATGGGGCGTATGAGACAATAGGGCTTGAGAAGGAGGAAAAAAGGTATTTGGCATGAACAGACACCGCGCGCCAGTCGGACGGGGGACAGCAAGGAGACAGGTAGTGTCCAGGAAGCAGTGCTTCCCTTGACTAGGCCAGGACTCATCCTCAAGGCCCCAGTTAGGCTCCAATCCCTCCAAACAGTACAGTAATGTAGGGAAGGCCCCAGATAAGGATGCTCCCCTTTGTACTGTTGCAGTAGTATTGCACCAGTGACCAGACTGACACGCGGTGCCCTGCGGCCTAGGACCAGGTCAGGCCCTATAGACATTATGGGAGACACTCCTGCAGGAGCTCCCCCATGAGGCAGACCATTACCCATAAGGCGAGAGGGGATTTTGCAGACCCTGCGTCATGGGACCACGGATGTGGCTCTGCTCCTAGAAGCCCTACACAATTTCCTGGTCATAGCCAGGAAGGTACCCACCATGCACCATCACCACACAAGGGGGGTAGCACTATCTCATATTTGGGTATGGGACTGTTCTGTGGACATTGGGTGGTTAGGTGCCCAGGGCACCCTTAGGACTTTGGGGGAACATTGGACCACCACATTGTGTTGCTGTATCAGTGTAATATATTGTGTGGGTATTGCATTTGGGCATTGTTATTGTTATTATATGTGTGTGTGTTAGTAAACCTTAGTTATATACCTTGTGTGTGTATTCTTTACTGTATAGTTCCTGTGAGGGGTTATCCTGCCAACGCTGGAATCTCTCATAGGTGAAGGCGCTGCACTAAAGGAGAAAGAGCTCACCCAGGCTCCCAGTGGCGGAGGCTTAGGCCTCCTGTGAGCAACAGGTACAGCAGCACGCATTGTCGCCCGAGTAGTTTCCTTTAGGCATAGGGAAAGGGGGCTAGATGTGGAGGCACTGCTGTAATTCAGACCTGGGGTGCCCGATCTAAATGAAAGAAAGTCAGATCAAAGAAGGGAACATGTCTCTACCACCCCACCAGAGTGTCCATGAGTGGGCCCTACAACAGCAAGCATCTCCCTGCCACGTGGTCGCTAGTAGCCAGGTTCCAGTGTCACAGCCTTTAAATGACCTATGCGCCACATTCAAACAGATTCCGATGTTTGCTAAAGCCTGTATTTCAGATATAAAATGGGATACAACCCTCCAGTGGAGTACGATTTTAGTCGACTGCCACTGTGATACACCGGAGGACAATGTCCCACAGTTTCTGCATCTCCCTGAAGGCCCACCCGGCGGATGTCCCATCATATTCCCCAAACTAAGCATCAAATTGGAAACACCTAGTGTCATCGCTAGCATGGAGGAGTGTCAGGTGCTTACATCTGTACCTCTTCCAGGAAGTCCTAGCCGAAGCATGACTGTCAGCCGACTGTCTGGTCGGAGCCACCGCAGTTCCCGCAGTTCGGATGGAGCTCAGCTACTTGCTGGCGTCCTACAGCAGCTGACCGAGAAGATAAGTCAGCTGGCCTGGCGCAGCCCTATCGCAAGCTGAAAGCCTCAGGGGTGCAGCCCATGCTGCTGGGAGAAGAGGAGTTTGAGGAGTGGTGAGACCACGCGGTACAAGTGCTTCCAGAATGATCCTGCTCTAAAGCAGTCAAGAGGCAGTGGACCGTGGAGAGCCTGCAGCTCCCAGCCGCCAATATGGTGTGATTTTACTGTGAGTGTCACATGGGGGCCAACACCCAAGCCCTGATACGGGCCTTAACCAAAGCTTACAGTGTTAAGGACGATGCCATCGCTCTAATGGAACAAAGAGACATTACATAAACATATACTTAGCGCTCAACCTATTTAACAACCTAAACTATACAATACACAATAATGAATGAAAGTGATGTGAACTGATTATATTTTCTATAAAGGATATACCAGGTGTGAGGGGATCCCACAGACCGGTGTTGAGGAATGAGGGAGTGGCTGCCTAAGGAGTAACAACGAACCTATCCATAAGGCTAGTACAAACAGTGACAAGAGAAATATAAAACAAACAAATTGGAAAATAAAAATAGAAATAAAAATAAAAAGTCCTTGGCGCACTATCAGGTGTATAAACCTGATATAAATGGAAGTCCCAATTCTTTGAATGTAGGGATGATTTGTGGGTCCTGAATACGATCTCTCAGAGTCCCTTGAATGGTGGATCTGAATCTGTAATTATACAAAACAAACCGACCATTGCGCAGTAACCTCTGGTTAATCGTTCACTCCCACACCGCTGCTGGCTACTTACTTAAAAGTAGAAGATACTGGGCCTTGAAAGGTATCTTTAGCTTTCCCTCTAGTATGCAGGCTGGATATCTGTAGATTGCCAGATGGTGTTAACTCTCTCCGCACAGTTGCTTACAATAGCATATAATGAAATGAAAATAGAAAAAAACAATGGTATGATACCATATAAAATTTAATAAAACAATAAAGGACTTACAGCAGTACACTCACATGCTGACCGGCCCTATGAACAGGATACAATGTGCCGTCCGCTTGCGTGAGAGGATATCGGAGCGGTGCATATGGAGATAGGATCTTGCATAAGTCCACGCTTCATGGCCGCGACTCGGAGCGCCTGGTCCACCTCCGATGACGTCACTGCTAGCGCGCCCCCTCTCCTCTACATACGCGCGCATGTAGTATCACATCCTGCTAAAACTCCACCCTACGCGCGTTTCGTGACTGCTGACATCATTTCTTCAGGGGTAATGGAGTTGTGATGGAAATGCATGCTATTTAAGCACATCTAAAACTACCCGCACGGCTCCTATTGGGCAGATAATACCAACCAGGAACTACTACATATGCAGCAAACGTATACCACACACAAATGGATTGCGAACTGAATCATGATAGCGAATATATATGGAAATAAATTGCACACCATGCATACCGCTCATGATAAAAACAGACATGAAATTAATCAAATACAACAACTAAAAAGATATATTACTAACAACTCAGTAGAGGTTATCTAACCAACCTGTATTGACCTAATTGAGCCAAAGAGTTAAATGTTGGCTTTAATGAACAGAGGATGCAGAGGAAAAAGTTCAAAACAGAGGAACAAATGACAAGTGCCTCAAAAATATATAGAACAGACCTAGCCATCCTTTAAAAATGAGGCCAGATCGAATTCTATATTTAGACCTCTTGGGGTCAATGTTTTTAGGGTGTAGATCCAGAAGCTTTCACGCCTAGATATTAAATTTATCTTTTCTCCCCCTCTCCAATTTTGTTTGGGGCATTCGATGCCCTTACAGACCAGTCCTTCTGGATTTTGATTATGTTTCAATTTGAAGTGGTTTGAGACACTATGTGTCTCTAAACCTCTTTTTATATTGTATATGTGCTCTGCAAAGCGTTAATTTATCCATTCAGTATAGGACAAAATCCCTAGATGTTCTGGATAAAGAGATTGTAGAAATCCAAGAAAAACTAGGGAATTTTTCCGATCTCAAAGAGTATAAAACACTCGATGAAAAGATAACTCAGAGAATAGAAAAATTGGAAAAGGAGGTCATCAATTCCAAACAGAAAAAGTTTATAAGAGATAGAAAAGACTATGAACAAAACAGACAAAGGGACTGGAAATCAGAGAAGAAAGTTATAATTTCAGAAGAAACTCCCAAATTGGAGGAGAAGTCTACACCCATAAACAAAGGAGTGATACCTAAGGAAGACATAAAAACAAAAAAAGACACTGATATAATAACTAAATCATCTACTAAAAAGATGGCGGCACCTCAACATCCTTATTTAGGAGCTAGACCACAAGCACCATTTAGGAACGATTGTCATAGATATCATGGTCCACCTCGTGGTGGGTACACCAATGGCCATGGTAGATATGAGCATCACGAGTACTACCATGATGGACCAAAAGATGGTCCTAGAGGTCATGATAATAATGTGTTTAGACCAAATAATGATTTCAGACCTTATAATGTACCATCTAGAAATCATGAGAATAATCACTATCAAATGTCTTTTTTAGATCACAACAGGGAGTACGACTTCCCTCCAAGGAGAAACAGCGAGACAGACAACCTGATAGGGAGACAAGACACCCCACGCTCCACACGACGCAAGAGAACAGAGGATTCAGAGGAAAAAGAGAAGGAAAGAGGAAAGGAGGAAAGAGAAAAAAGTCAGACCAAGGGAACCAACGGTAGAGGTTAGCAATGTATTCAACATCAGTGGTTATCAAACCACTGAGATTGAAAATGGGGTCCTCTCCAAGGATCTCAATTTCACCCCATCACAGGGACCTAATATGTTTGATCTGTATATCGACACTCATAAATTTGTGAGACGTCTTACCTTAAAAATGTACTTTATTAAAGATGCTGTAAGTAGGGAAGCCATTCAGGAGACCAGTAATTCTAACAATTCTGACTCCATTTCATTAACCAAATTTAAAAGACCTTCTGTTTTTTATCCAAAACACATCAAGGGTGATTTCATAGACACCTTTACTGAATTAGTCATTCAGGATATGGAGAGAGCAACTAGTGAGTTCAAAATCCAAAATCATAATCTAAGTAAATTGGAAAAGGAAGCTGTAAAAAGTTTGGAGAATAATACCCAAATTGTAATTAAATCAGCAGACAAGGGGGTGGAATTGTCATCATGGATTCAGCCTATTATAAGACTGAATCCATGAGAATCCTAAGTGATTCAGACACATATCAAAAACTGACATGTAATCCATCAGCTGATTTCAAAATTGTTTTGAATGATTATTTGCAACAGGGATTTATTGATGGGATCATTTCCAAGGGAGAATTGGAGTTCTTGGATGTACAACAGCCAAGGATTCCAATTTTCTACTTTATTCCAAAGATACATAAGGATCTTTGGAATCCCCCCGGTCGCCCCATTATATCTGGGATCAAATCGTTGACATCCAATTTATCCCAGTTTATAGACTCTACACTACAGAAATATGTTTCTCAGATACCCTCCTATCTCCGAGATACAACTCATGTCCTTAATATAATCAATGATCTTAAGTGGGAGGACCACTATACATGGGTCACGTGTGACGTGACCTCACTCTATACTGTCCTAAATCATGAGTTGGGTATCGAGGCAATCAGGAGGGTGCTAGACCATGATGATAGTCTCGAACTGGGATTCAAAAATTTCATATTGGAAGGGTTAAGGTACATCCTCACCCATAACTTTTTTAATTATGACAATAATTTCTACCTCCAGATATGCGGCACCGCTATGGGCACCAGGTTCGCCCCTAGTTATGCCAACATTTTTATGGGTATGTGGGAGGAGGATTATATCCAGTCCCACAACCCATTTGGGGCGGACCTGGTGCTGTGGAAGCGTTACATTGATGACGTGCTGTGTATCTGGGGTGGGAATGAGAAAGATCTGGGCAAATTCCAAGAGTACCTTAATACCAACGACTTAAATTTAAAATTTACTTTTAATACTAGTCCACTCACTATTGATTTTCTATACTTGATTCTGTTCATAGAGAAGGGATTAATTGAAACTAAAACATTCTATAAAAAGGTGGATGCTAATACCTACCTTTTAGCATCAAGCCATCATAATCCGAGATGGATTAATAATATCCCTAAAGGCCAGTTTCTAAGAACGAAACGTAACTGCTCCCAGGTAGAAGTTTTCAATACACAGGCAAATGATCTAAAGAACAGATTCATGGACAGGGAATATAGTCACACTAAGGTTATGAGAGCATTAGAAGCAGCGAGAAATATCAGTAGGGAGGATCTAATCCTCATGAATAATAAGGGAAATAAAAATAAACAAGAAGGGGTTGAATTTATACTCTTTATTACCAAATTCAATGGAATGGCTAATAAAATTACTCAAATAATTAAGAAACACTGGGGAATTTTACAGGGCGACACGCTACTCAGTACAATATTACCTAAGTGTCCACAGATAGTATTCAAGAAGGCAGATAATTTAAAATTAAAGTTATATCCCAGTTGTCCATTAAATATAACAAAAGAATGCAATACTACATGGTTGAGGGAATTTAATGGTTTCTTTACATGTAGTACACTACCGACACACTTTATTAAAGTGTGGCCGGTACCGCAAGCCGGGAGATTTCCCGGCTTGCTAGTGGCCGCCCCTCGGCGTGCCGCGCGTCGTAGACGCGCGGTCACGCGTCTTCGGGAGCCTGCGCCCCCTGCACGCGCGTCCAGGGCTCCCCGAGGGAGCCCTGGTGTCCCGCGATCGCGGGACGGCGGCAGGGGGTTCCGGGGGACCCGGCGGACCCGGCAGCGGTAGGGAGAGCGCCCCGATCGGAGGGCGCTCTTCCGCTGCTTCGGCACGCGCCCGTCACCCTCGGGCGCGCGCCAGGCTACTGCTGCGGCCAAGAACGGGCAAATGCTCGAATAAACTTGGCCGCAGCAGTAAGTGCATTGGCTGTAGATTCAGTTCTAAATGTAGAGACTTCAAGTCAAATAATACAGGAGCATCATTCCCAATTAAGCCATTTATAACCTGCAGAAGTCTTTTCAAAGTTTACCTGTTAGAGTGCCCGTGTGGGCTACAATATGTAGGGCGAACAGGTAGACCGTTGAAGCGACACTTTGCAGAGCACATATACAATATAAAAAGAGGTTTAGAGACACATAGTGTCTCAAACCACTTCAAATTGATACATAATCAAAATCCAGAAGGACTGGTCTGTAAGGGCATCGAATGCCCCAAACAAAATTGGAGAGGGGGGACAAGATAAATTTAATATCTAGGCGTGAAAGCTTCTGGAACTACACCCTAAAAACATTGACCCCAAGAGGTCTAAATATAGAATTCGATCTGGCCTCATTTTTAAAGGATGGCTAGGTCTGTTCTATATATTTTTGAGGCACTTATCATTTGTTCCTCTGGTTTGAACTTTTTCCTCTGCATCCTCTGTTAATTATAGCCAATATTTAACTCTTTGGCTCAATTAGGTCAATACAGGTTGGTTAGATAACCTCTACTGAGTTGTTAGTAATATATCTTTTTAGTTGTTGTATTTGATTAATTTCATGTCTGTTTTTATCATGAGCGGTATGCATGGTGTGCAATTTATTTCCATATATATTCGCTATCATAATTCAGTTCGCAATCCACTTGTGTGTGGTATACGTCTGCTGCATATGTAGTAGTCCCTGGTTGGTATTATCTGTCCAATAGGAGCCGTGCGGGCAGTTTTAGATGTGCTTAAATAGCATGCATTTCCATCACAACTCCATTACCCCTGAAGAAGTGACGTCAGCAGTCACGAAACGCGCGTAGGGTGGAGTTTTAGCAGGACGTGATACTACGTGCGTGCGTATGTAGAGGAGAAGGGGCGCGCTAGCAGTGACGTCATCGGAGGTGGACCAGGCGCTCTGAGTCGCGGCCATGAAGCGGGGACTTACGCAAGATCCTACCTCCATATGCACCGCTCTGATATCCTCTCACGCAAGTGGACGGCACATTGTATCCTGTTCATAGGGCCGGTCAGCATGTGAGTGTACTGCTGTAAGTCCTTTATTGTTTTATTAAATTTTATATGGTATCATTCCTTTGTTTTTTTCTATTTTCATTTCATTATATGCTATTGTAAGCAACTGTGCGGAGAGAGTCAACACCATCTGGCAATCTACAGATATCCAGCCTGCATACTAGAGGGAAAGCTAAAGATACCTTTCAAGGCCAAGTATCTTCTACTTTTAAGTAAATAGCCAGAAGCGGTGTGGGAGTGAACGATTAACCAGAGGTTACTGCGCAATGGTCGGTTTGTTTTGTATAATTACAGATTCAGATCCACCATTCAAGGGACTCTGAGAGATCGTATTCCGGACCCACAAATCATCCCTACATTCAAAGAATTGGGACTTCCATTTATATCAGGTTTATACACCTGATAGTGCGCCAAGGACTTTTTATTTTTTTTTCTATTTTCCAATTTGTTTGTTTTATATTTCTCTTGTCACTCTAATGGCACAGTTCCACTCCTTATACCAAATGAGGGGGAGGAAGTATCAGAGTTCCTCTGATGGCTTCAATTGGCCCTTTGGAACCTGGTACTGTAAATAAAAAGATTATTCGAGTGTCCGAGGCAGACGACTTCCGTACCAAACAACTCCTGCGGGAATTGTTGCCAATGCACCCGGTCACAATCCGGATCAGCTACACCCTTTCTACGGAGCATCCTCTTAATTTAGAAAATCTAATGGATCAAGTACAAGCTCAAGAGGCTATCTTGTGAGTCCGTACTTCCAAGATGCCTCGGGGGTCTTCCAAATGAGAGAGTAAAGGAACCCCCTCCAAGAAACCAAGTGCGAAGTCGGATCCTGAGGAGGATATTCCCCCAAACCTCCCTCGCCAAACACCCCGGATACCTGGACGCTCAACTCCTAACTGTGGCTTCAGAACAACCCAGAACAACCATTGTTTCAACTGTTACCAAGAATGTCATTTCGCCCAGGACTGCTCTAAGTCAAACACTTCCATCCCTGGAACCATGGCCTTCATCGTATAGTTGGCAGAACAGCCATCCACCTCCTCGGATACCGCCCCTGTGTCTATTTACGAAGAAGGGGCGTCATCGGATGCCTACAATCAAGTAGGACCCACGGCCATAGTAAGAGTACTAGTGGAAGGGATCTACTCTTCTGCATTACTGGACACTGGGTCTCAAGTGACCATCATTTACCGGCCGTTCTACAACCTGCATTTGAAGCACCTGCCAATGCAGTCGGCCGAAAAGAGGAAGTTATAGGGTTTTAGTAGCGAAGACTACCCCATTGATGGCATGATTGAAGTGCAGTTGGATATACCGCAGCTCAATAGCAACAAAACCCATCCCATGGAAGTGGAAGCCTTTATATGTCCTGAGCCCCGGGAACATCTGAGCTCCCCCATCATATTGGGGACCAACGCACATGTGGCATGAGCCCTGATCCGGGCGTATCTACACGAAGCCGGTGAATTACCCCTATCTTTTCTGAAGATTCACCCCGTATTCAAGGAGGAATGCCATAGAATCTCTGTCCAAGAAGATGCTGGGATGAGCATGAAGGATTAGAAAGAAACAGTTTGAACTGTTTTAAAATGTAATAAAATGTATCACTCTCAGAGACCATGTTTGTGTGTCTGTAATAATTCCATAAACAATATGAAAAGCAGACCAAGCCTACCAAAAGTTGAGGGTATTGAATAGAATCCCCCCCCCCCCAAAAAAAAATTGTTAATATTTTATTTATTATTATTATTATTTAAAGTCTAATTATAAAGCAAAATGCAACATCATTGAGAAAATAAAAATGTTGTGATTTTAACAATGTAAAAATTGATTAAATATGAAAACAATGCATCATATAAGGTTTTGTTTAAAGCTCACAATCCTTCTCAAGAATTTTTTTTTTTTAATTTATTTTCCGTTGAATGTCTAAGTCCGATTGACAGTGAAGGCTTTTTACAATGGTTTAAAATGTGCATGTATTTCAATAGAAAACCATAGTATCAAATCATTCTTTTGATAAATTCAGTGTACCATTATCTGTGAAGACATTATTGAGTAAACTCCATTAACCAGGAAGTGGAATAAAAGCAAGAAACATATCATGAGAAATTTTATTACAAGTTATGACATGTATTTGAATCGATCACATACTGTACAGTGCATAGTGTGTTTTGTGCAAAATAATAGCATGGACATTTTTTAAAAGTGAGAAGCTGGTAATACTGACTGTATAAAAGTAAATAAGGCAACGTTTTAAAAAAGCAATATTAGAGTTCCATCGAACTTCATCCTTATCTTCATGTGATCCTCGGTTTCAAAGTTTCTTTTCTGGAAAAAAAAATTATGCTATAAGTTCTGGTAGTGCGCATGCGTCAAGTCACGCTCTAGTGCACATGTGTACAATCATTGACAGGCTACAGTATGGCAGGCATACACTACTGTATACTGTAGTGTAATTGGGAATTTAAGTTAATACTGTGTAGTACATTATATCTCCTTCATTATAAACTTTGCCAACCGTGTGGAGAGGAGCCAATGTCAGAGGTGTATTGTGCGTCACGCTGGGGCCACTCATGTAGTCTGCATTAAAGTTGACAGATGCCTGCTTGAGTTGGTAATCAAGCGGGCCAGATAGCAAGGATTGCGGTTCACCAGGTTTTCAGTGATGGTTGGCCCGTTATTGCAATAGTATTGGTAAGCTGGTATGGCACATTGCAGGTTGGGGAAGTACAAGTCTTAAATTGATTAAACCCGACCTGTCTCCTTTTGAAGTCGCCATGATCAAACATACCGGCAAAAGCTGGGAGCACAGACCAATAACCTCTGGTACTACCCGGAGGAGGGGCTGTGAGAAAAAAGCAATCATTAATACACTGGCGACACACTTTATTCGAGCTCGGCTAGTCCCACGAATTCGGGTATACCCGGGTGTATTGAGGTTTGTGACTGTTTTCTGCCCGAGTGCATTGAGGTATTTTCCAAGCAGGGATTGAAGCATTTTATTCCCGCTGGCTGCAATACTGCACAGTATATATATATATATACTGCATTACAATTCATGAATTTATGCCATCTGGTAGACACGCGAAGCATTGCAGCCTATTAAATCCTAATCATTATCATTTAACAGATTAGCCGCCCGTCAGCCAGGCATGAACCCAGGCTGGGAAGGCAAACACAACGGGGCTTGTCAGAGGTGAGGAGCGGCGCATTCCAGGTATCTGCCAGGTACATACTGGGTATTTGCTCGAATAAAGTGTGTCGGTGCAGTAGTTCAAGTTTGTCATATTGAATTCTTCCACCCATGTTGATTTGGTGAAAATTGAAGAAATCATATTTGTCAATGATGTAGTCATATATCTCTGCTAAAGTTGCCTTCTTATATATTCCAGCATTAGTTGCAGAAAAAAATAAATATGCGTTACTACAGTCCAACTTAGTATAAGGTGTTATACATGATGTTCAGTGTATGTCCATTAAGCAATTGAGCAGGCATTGCAATGTAGAATAATGTCCACAACATTCTATTTTGAGATTTTAATTATGAAACGCCTAAATTTGATAACGTCTTCAGCGATCAAGGTCAATTTACAATGCATCACTGTAGTGGACACTCTTTTTGTCTGGTTTTTAAACACCTGCAAATTGACTACCCACTATCCACAGGATAGTTTATGCAAAGGGATTTACATTTACCATCTGGTGGATACGTGCAGAACCGTACCCAAACAAATCAGAATACAGGTAATCAAGGAAATCAACAACGGTAAACAGAGGTGTGATTGGCAGCCTTCATGGAAGATTAACGAGTTAATGGTGAATGCCGCGTGGAAAACAGTAGACTTTACAAAAACTGCTCCAAGAAATGATCGGATAGCGGCCGCTGCATCTGTACTATAATCATTTAATTTGTAAGTGAAAACAAGTATATTATTGGTTTCCCTAATATATTTAATAAAACAAAATTGTATCAACATGCAAATCGTGTCTCAAAGGCACCGGCTCGAGTTTGTCTATATAGCACACTAATAAAAATAAAATAATTATGTTCTAATATAAAAAAAGATACCCTGAGGATCAAACTCCTCTTGTAAAAATTAAATATGTAGATCAGGTTCTAAAATGTAGCATACTTTGATTCCTTGACTATGTTATATGCACATAGCAAAATGTACATAGCATGAAGCCCATTTAAAATCTTTGAGCCAACTAAGCTCTTGTAAACATTAGGTTGTGTGTAGCCACTTCAAATCTCAGCTGTTGCGGGGCTCCCCTTGTGTGTAGCCTCTTGTAAACATTGTAAACTATTAAATGTATCTTTTTTTGGAAGTAAGAGTGGACAAATGTGGTTGTAATTTTCCGTACACAGCATCTTGTTAGAGTGGGGCGTGGACATGTGTAAACTTCAATGGTGGGATGCTAGAGAAAGTTTTAGCTGGTAGCTGAGCAGTGAGGTGGATCCAGCAGTGTTACAGCGCTCTGTAGAAGGCGCTCTCAGTCGGACGCAATCCCTGCATACAGGTGCACCGCGACTGCTGTGAAGCACTGTGAAAGCAGTCACTTTGAAGTACAGAGAGTTCCTGACAGAGATATAAAGAATCACCAAGCTGAGCTCCTGATCCCAGAGTGGATAAAAAGCTGATACCAATAATATTTGCTGTAAGTGCATATTCTCTTTTTTTCTCTCTCTCCCTGTTTTTTTTTTTGTTGCGCCTAGGTCATTCTTTCTCATATATACTGTATATATATAGAAAAAATAAAGAAAAAAGAAGCCCAAAATTATAGCACTCTGGTATACCGTGTGAAATAACAAAATACAAATTTATTAATTAACTGTCACAAAACATGATAAAAGATAGCATAGAATATTTAAAATAAGGCATGGATCCCCTGTACATAAACCACAGCGATAGCTCTATAACAAAACAATTACATCAGACACAATATCTCACATGAGAAATCACAGACAGTGTAAATCTGAAGCATAAGGAAAGTGATTGTGCATATACTGCACCGACACACTTTATTCGAGCAAATACCCGGTATGTACCTGGCAGATACCTGGAATGCGCCGCTCCTCACCTCTGACAAGCCCCGTTGCATTTGCCTTCCCAGCCTGGGTTCATGCCTGGCTGATGGGCGGCTGATCTGTTAAATGATAATGATTAGGATTTAATAGGCTGCAATGCTTCGCGTGTCTACCAGATGGCATAAATTCATGAATTGTAATGCAGTATATATATATGTACTGTGCAGTATTGCAGCCAACGGGAATAAAATGCTTCAATCCCTGCCGGAAAATACCTCAATGCACTCGGGCAGAAAACAGTCACAAACCTCAATACACCCGGGTATACCCGAATTCGTGGGACTAGCCGAGCTCGAATAAAGTGTGTCGCCAGTGTAACTCCCACAAAGCAATATAAGAGGACTGAGACCAGAGTTATTCCATATATACATATATATTGTGACATAGTCCAAAGATGTTAGGCAGCTTTCTGCCCCGTTTTAGGTCAGAAAGTGCAGGAATAGTGCAAAATGATCAATTCCACACCTTCACATTTATTCAGGCTGGTGGATGGAAATGCCAGACCACAGATTACAATGTGTCTAGTTCTCCCTCACCTGCTTTCCTAATCACTTCCACAGGTATTTAGAGCAGAGAGGGTTGCATTTCAGTTTCTCTTCTTAGAGCCTGGAGGCTGGGGGTTTCGCTGCTCCCCTGCATCCAGTTTGGGGAGGATGCCCCCTTCAAGTATCGCAGTACCAGAGGATTTGCCTGGACACTTGGGACAGAGTTCCCACCACGAACAGATAAGACAAACAAACATTTATTGCTGTGTCTAAAAGACTTTATGCTGTATCTAGTGACCCTAAATGAGAGGGCATTGTTTTAAGCTGGTGAACCAGGTTAGTTGGCCCAGCAGCAGTTAGAGAGGCTGATTCTGCTGTGTAGTTAGATCCCTGAATGGGATAGGATTTCTTTATATGATTTTTTTGTTTGTTTCTTGAAGTAACAGTGTGGGAAATATTATAACACTGATATGAGTAAACCGCTGAAGGTTAATAGCTGAGTGCCTCCTGCCTACACATGTTAAAGCTGCAGTCCCTAACTGGGATGAAAATAAAGCAGGCAGAAGCCTGAGTTAAGCAACGTAATACTTTGTATGATCCTGTTATTTGTGTAATTAACCCTAGAAGACTGTGTCGGGAAGATCCCAGACAAACGTCAGCGCTACAAAAGAGGGGCGTTTGTTATATCTAAAGATAGATCTATAGATATAGATATAGATTACTAGTCTTGGAACCAAAGTCAGAAATGATTGTCTTATCAGGGAAATTTTGATATATTTGAGCACCTTTAGGGAAATGGTAGAATATTGCTATTCTTGGTTCTATTTGAAAAAGAAAATGAAATGAATATTTGTTCAATATTCCAATTTCCTTAGCAGATTCAACAGTATTTTACAAAAGGATCACATATTAGTCAGATTTTTTTTATGGTTTGATAAGAGTCGGAATCCAATAAAAGCCTAAATTCCTATGCAACGTAGACTAAATATCCTTATTTTGAATAACTAATTCACCTCATTTGTCTATGGATTTAAAAACTAAACTGGTCTTCTCTTTAATGCAAGGATTAATCAAGCTCTGATGAGGGGTATTGCACGCAATTAAGCATTTCTTAACTACCATTAAAGTCAATGGGGCCAATTCACTAAACTTCAATAAAATGATTGCATTGTCGAATGACTTAACATTGATTTATCACGCAATAAAACATGTTGGTAAAAATGGTATTCACTAAGAAAAAAACAACTTTTTTAAAGGTTGATAACAAAATGCACCATTGAACGACTGTTTTTTTTTCTATGTGCTATTGCGCCGTAACCCTAGTGAGCGGCAACTGATAGTTAAAACTGCAGCCTGAAAGAACTGCATGGAGATGTTTTGTCTCCATGCAAGGCTCTTCCAGGCGATCATGCAGTTCCAATATTAATTTTAAAACTAGTATGCAGGAGTTTAAATCTCCCACGTTTGTGATTGGGGGATTTACATTCTAAAGGGGGATATCGGCACCCCATATTGAGGCGTGTATCTTGGGAAGCAGGGGGTCCCCGAGTCTGAAATAAATGCGGTTCAGCTCAGGAGACTCCCTGATCACTTATACTATAAGTAAAATTCAAATTAAAGTCGCTTCATTACCTTAGCAGCCAGCCGCTAAGGCAATGGAGGGGTTAAGGCACAGTAGCTGGTAAATTTGGGGGCAGAGGGTATGAGTCAAGGGGGTACTTGGCTGAGGGTGATTGGTTAGGCTTACCGGGAAGGTTGCAGGATGATTTAACCCCTTCATTACCAAAGCGGTAGTAACCACGCTATGGTAATGAAAGGGTTGACCCCCCCCCCTGCACCCAACCGGTAGTGGATAATGGATGATAATGGATAATAGTGCATTTGTCCATTAAAAATAAAACTATCCAGCATAAAGTAAATAAAACTTACACTTAACCCTGCCAGGGTGAAGGCTGTCCTCATCCTCATAACCGTCTATGTCCGTTGGCAGCAACAATACAATAAAAAATACAATCTAATGTCCCCTAACCCCTTAATCACCAGTTAGTAACCGCCATAGTAATTAAGGGGTTAACCCACCATTCCCCCGCTACCCACCCGGGAGGCCTAACTACCCTAACCGTGGCAACTATCCCCACCCTCTACCCATTGATTGGCACAGTATTAAAGCATGCCCATATAATATGGGCATACTTTGCCGTAATAGCAATAAATGGGCAAGCTACAAAAATCAGGCACAAAATAAAACACATTGTAAATGCCAAGAAACCAATTGATTGGAACAGTGGTACATCATGCCCATATAATATGGGCATGATTTACCACTATGACAGTCAATGGGGAACAAAAAAAAATACAAGAAACAAATATACTACATTAAATTAAAACAAATCTCCAAAACAAACACACCAAAAATAAACAACAATTAAAAAGCAAACACCAAAAACAAACATAATTAAAATCAAAACGCCAAACAAAGAACAGAAATAAATAAAAGAAAACACCTAATAAATTACAGATTTAAAAATCAAAACACCAAAAAAATACGAGAAATCAATAACAGCATATACCAAAAAAAGCACCATAACTAAACACTAAAAAATAAACAATAATTACAAAAACAATCAACAAAGAAACACAAGATTGCTTTCTATCAATCAACAAAAATACATATAAAAGAAATAAAAGCAAGCATTTGCCAAAAAATGTATTGTGTGTCACTGTATTTTTCTATAGCCCAAAAGGGGCATTGATAAAGACATTGGCAATCAATGGGCAATCAACAATATAAAAATGTAAAAGTACAATTAAAATACCTGAGAAATAAAATTTACATACATTGTTTTTCTTGCCTTTAGATGTCTTCACCCTCCAAATACCGGTTATCAGGAAGTTCTCAATCAAAGACGCAATGAACCTCAGCTTCAGGTAAGCTTCAGGGTCCTCGCCAGCCTCTGGTATCAATCCTTTACAGAACAAAAAAGGAAAAAAAACGCTCTACCTAAATTGACCAGAGGTCAAAAGTACAGACCGGTGCATAAGGGCAAATGAATAGACAACAAAAGAGGGAAACACCGAATGGAGCACGAGTACTGCCACCCAGATAAAAAGTCCCTATATATTGCACTCAGTGTTTGTGGGGAGGGTCACCTTACTCAATAACAATTGGTGCAGTCAGAAACAATAATCTGGTCCTAAATGCATTGTGTAGTGAATAACTTAAAAAAACATTTATTGGATATACGCTAAAATAAATCGGATCCAGATTATGACAATGTGAGTACTTAAAAATGCCTAACAGTGATACGTTATCCTGTATCCTTGTAAGGAAAGTATGTGTCCAGTAACAGTAACTGGATTAGTTGGCATAACAGGCACAAATTCTGTGGAAGCACTAATGAGTAGATGCAGACAAGTATATTAAATACTTGCTGACAAGTGCTTCTAATGACATCGCCAAAGTGGCTGACAGCAACCATTTACTAAGAATCTATTGTGAGAAGTGCGTAATTCTTGCGTTGTTAGCAAATACTGAGAGCATCTCTGCTTATACTCAGACGACCACTGTAAGTGATAAGTAACCAACACTACAAATCTCTATGTTCAAAGGGAAAGCAATACAGATGATGTAGATGTAACCCTATAGTCTTGTTAGCATAGACTCCCAACGGGATCAAGTGGTGTGGAAGCAGAGTAAACATGAGATAGAACTGTAAGCTTCTATGGCTCTACAGAAAAACTACAGCAGTTCACACACAGTAAACACATACACTGGCGACCAACTTTATTCTTACTTGGCTAGCTCCGCGAATTTCAGAGGACCCCGGTGATGTGCGGTTTTGTGTCGTTTTCTCCCGGGGTATATAGCGTTATATTCGCGGCTGTGATTTAAGCATTTTATTCCCACTGGCTGCAATACTGCAATGCCGTGTAAAAACGCATGGGGGCGTTTGCGAGCTGTTGTCTTTAAAGCCTTCCCTATAACCCCTAACATACAGTACTGTACATTTTTATTCATAGTGTACATGTACAGGGGGTCTCCGGAGCTGAACCGCATTGGTTTCAGGTCGGGGGACCCCTGCTCCCCGAGATACAGCCCCCTTTATGAGGTGCCGGTATCCCTCTGCGTTTAAAGGTCCCGATCACGTGACCGCAGCCTGTAAAGCAAGCAGAGGGATACCGGCACCCCCTAAAGGGGCCTGTATCTCGGGGAGCAGGGGGTCCCCGGACCTAAAACCACAGCAGTTCTGCTCCGGAGACCCTCTGCACATCTACACGGTGAATAAAAAACATATATAAATAAAAACTCATTCCTTACCTTAGCGGCTATGTGCTATGGTAACGAAGCAGCATTTCTGTATTTTATTAATATTGTACAGTGAGCAGGGGGTTCCCTGAGCCAGAAATTAATGCTCAGGGACCCCCTGCTCCTGCACAATATTATTAAAAATACAGAAATGCTGCTTCATTACCTTAGCGTATAGCCGCTAAGGCAATAAAGGGGTTAACTCACCGTGCCCGCTTTATTGTGGGTAGCGGGCGTGGGTGAGGGGGGTATTTGGCCCTTGGTGTGAGTTTAGGACTTGCGGGGGGGTTGCGGGTGCACTTAACTCCTTCACGACGTAGCAGTTAATACCGCTACGGTCATGAAGGGGTTAAGCCCTCCCGCTACCCCCCGCAAGCCCTAATCAACCACCGTTGGGGCTAATACCCCCTTCACCCACCCTCACTACCCACAATAAAAAAAAACTCACACACAGCAGCCACCAAAAAAGAAAGAAATAAATCTAATTAAATAAATAAATGACTATAAATAAATACATTTGAAATACATTTTTATTTATAGTGTAGATGTGCAGGGGGTCTCCGGAGCTGAACCGCGTTGGTTTCAGGTCAGGGGACCCCCTGCTCCCCGAGATACAGCCCCCTTTATGAGGTGCCGGTATCCCTCTGCGTTTCAAGGTCCCGATCCCGTGACCGCGGCCTGTAAACCAAGCAGAGGGATACCGGTACCCCCTAAAGGGGCCTGTATCTCGGGGAGCAAGGGGTCCCCGGACCTAAAACCACAGCGGTTCTGCTCCGGAGACCCTCTGCACATGTACAGTATAAATAAAACACACACATCAATAAAGAATCGTTCTTTGCCTTAGCGGCTATGTGCTATGGTAACGAAGCAGCATTTCTGTATTTTAATAATATTGTACAGTGAGCAGGGGGTTCCCTGAGCCAGAAATTAATGCCCAGGGACCCCCTGCTCCTGCACAATATTATTAAAAATACAGAAATGCTGCTTCATTACCTTAGCGTATAGCCGCTAAGGCAATGAAGGGGTTAACTCACCGTGCCCGCTTTATTGTGGGTAGCGGGGGTTGGTGAGGGGGGTATTTGGCCCTTGGTGTGAGTTTAGGACTTGCGGGGGGGTTGCGGGTGCACTTAACTCCTTCATGACCGTAGCACTTAATACCGCTACGGTCATGAAGGGGTTAAGCCCTCCCGCTACCCCCCGCAAGCCCTAAACAACCACCGTTGGGGCTAATATCCCCCTTCACCCACCCCCACTACCCACAATAAAAAAAAACTCACACACAGCAGCCGCCAAAATATAAATAAATAAATCTAAATAAATAAATAAATAAATGACTATAAATAAATACATTTGAAATACATTTTTATTTATAGTGTAGATGTGCAGGGTGTCTCCGGAGCTGAACCGCGTTGGTTTCAGGTCAGGGGACCCCCTGCTCCCCGAGATACAGCCCCCTTTATGAGGTGCCGGTATCCCTCTGCGTTTAAGGTCCCGATCACGTGACCGCGGCCTGTAAACCAAGCAGAGGGATACCGGTACCCCCTAAAGGGGCCTGTATCGCGGGGAGCAAGGGGTCCCCGGACCTAAAACCACAGCGGTTCTGCTCCGGAGACCCTCTGCACATGTACAGTATAAATAAAACACACACATCAATAAAGAATCGTTCTTTGCCTTAGCGGCTATGTGCTATGGTAACGAAGCAGCATTTCTGTATTTTAATAATATTGTACAGTGAGCAGGGGGTTCCCTGAGCCAGAAATTAATGCTCAGGGACCCCCTGCTCCTGCACAATATTATTAAAAATACAGAAATGCTGCTTCATTACCTTAGCGTATAGCCGCTAAGGCAATGAAGGGGTTAACTCACCGTGCCCGCTTTATTGTGGGTAGCGGGGGTTGGTGAGGGGGGTATTTGGCCCTTGGTGTGAGTTTAGGACTTGCGGGGGGGTTGCGGGTGCATTTAACCCCTTCACGACCGTAGCAGTTAATACCGCTACGGTCATGAAGGGGTTAAGCCCTCCCGCTACCCCCGCAAGCCCTAAACAACCACCGTTGGGGCTAATACCCCCTTCACCCACCCCCACTACCCACAATAAAAAAAAACTCACACACAGCAGCCGCCAAAATATAAATAAATAAATCTAAATAAATAAATAAATAAATGACTATAAATAAATACATTTGAAATACATTTTTATTTATAGTGTAGATGTGCAGGGGGTCTCCGGAGCTGAACCGTGTTGGTTTCAGGTCGGGGGACCCCCTGCTCCCCGAGATACAGCCCCCTTTATGAGGTGCCGGTATCCCTCTGCGTTTAAAGGTCCCGATCACGTGACCGCGGCCTGTAAACCAAGCTGAGGGATACCGGCATCCCCTAAAGGGTCCTGTATCTCGGGGAGCAGGGGGTCCCCGGACCTAAAACCACAGCGGTTCTGCTCCGGAGACCCTCTGCACATGTATAGTATAAATAAAACACACACATCAATAAAGAATCGTTCTTTACCTTAGCGGCTATGTGCTATGGTAATGAAGCAGCATTTCAGTATTTTAATAATATTGTACAGTGAGCAGGGTGTTCCCTGAGCCAGAAATTAATGCTCAGGGGACCCCCTGCTCCTGCACAATTTTATTAAAAATACAGAAATGCTGCTTCATTACCATAGCGTATAGCCGCTAAGGCAATGAAGGGTTAAGGCAGAATAAACAATAAATACATTACATACTGTACATATTTTTAATGTGTGTTTTAAACCTCCCTGTCTTCACTGTAATCTATGTAAAAACCCCTCCCCCTATTGTGTGTGAAGCTTCCCTGCCTTCACTGTAATCTATGTAAAAATCCCTCCCCCTATTGTGTGTGAAGCTTCCCTGCCTTCACTGTAATCTATGTAAAAACCCCTCCCACTATTGTGTGTGAAGCTTCCCTGCCTTCACTGTAATCTATGTAAAAAACCCTCCCCCTATTGTGCCTGCTAAACTTCCCTGCTTTGACTAATCTGTGTAAGCCCCCCTCCCCCTATTGTGTCAGTTAAATCTGCCTGGCCTGTGTTTTCTGTGAGTGCAGTGTACTGTATGTAAATGTGGGGAGGGGGATCCCGTGTAAATAACCACACCCACACCCACTACCCACGGCCCCTCCGCTGCTCGCTGCAAAACAGAGACAAAAATTAAAACATACAAAGTAATGTCCCCTAACCCCTTAATCACTATAGCGGTTATTAATCGCTACAGTCATTAAGGGGTTAACCCACCCTCACCCACCACTCGGGATGCCTACATACCCTCCCACATTAAGACCCCCCCCCCCCGTGAGGCCTAACCACCCAGTACCCACAAGGAAGGCCTATCCACATACCGTTGGGGAAACACCCCCCCACCCCACCCCCAGTACCCACATATAAAAACAGTACAGTGACCCACAATAAACAGCATTATATTTATTTAATACATTACCCACCCCCTGTGCCCCCCCATAAATACAAGATTTATCCTTTTACATACAGGGTTCATAACGCAGCCCCACGCGAGTCCCCGGTGGGCTGGCGGGGCACCTGGACAGACCTACAGTTTACCAGCAGCCCTTTTTACACAGGTTCTGGAGGCCTGCTGGTGGATCCCGCCAGCACCATGGCCTCCTTGGGTCACCGTGGGCCACAATTGGGTCCCCATGGTAGGCCCGCGGATGTCTGGGAGCCCCGGGTCAGACCCACAGGTGTCTGCGGGGCCTCCAGTGGTTCCCTCGGGGGTCTGGGGAACTCACGGGTGCTCTAGTATACCATGTGACAGAGGCTTGGGGGGGAAAAGGATGTGACGTACTACAGCCAATCAGAGTAGGGATGGAGTTCCCACGCTCTGATTGGCTCTAGTACCATGTGACAAGCTTTCAATGACGTCACATCCTTTTCCCCCCCAAGCCTCTGTCACATGGTATACTAGAGCCAATCAGAGTAGGGATGGAGTTCCCACTCTCTGATTGGCTACCATACCATGTGAGGGTGGCCATGTGCCTTTTCATGACGTCATCTTAAAGGCAATTGAAGCAAAGCCATTCTGATTGGCTGTGCTTTCATTCCCTTTAAGTGACGTCATCATTTTTTTTTTATCGGCCAAAACACATGGTTTTCACGGCCCAATCAGGACCGTGGGAACCATGACGAAAAATGTGACGTCATAGGCCTTTAAAAGCCTATGTCGTCTCATTTTGAAGCCAGATGCCGCGGAGGAAGGACCTCCGGGCAAGAAAGAAGACCAGGGCATGGCCGCAGATGGGGAGAAGACCCCGCCCGGAAGAAGATAGAAGAAAGAAGAATACAGATGAAGATGGATTACAAATAGAAGACCCGTGGATTGATTTGGATTTTTAGTTTAATGTTTATTTTTTTATGGTTTATTATTTTATGGGTTCCTGATCGTGGATTGGTTCGTGAGTAAGCTGCGCAACGGGAATCGGTGGGGGCAAGTAATGGTAAGTGAACTAAAGAAATTTATTTTATTTAACTTGTTAATTTTTTCAAAAGGGTTTTTAACATGTGTATTTTTTTTTTGTGGTATATAATTTCTTGCCACTGTATGTATGTATGTATATATGTCTAGAGAGATATATACATACAGGGTAAGAAGTGATGTTGTTTTAAAAGCTTGATTTGATGTGTTTTAAATTAATTTGTCTATGCTGCTATGCTTTATTGTTTGTTTAAAGTATTTTAAAATTAGGTAGATGTAATCGTTGGTATTGTATTGTGTGTTGCCTTGGTTTTAAAGGTTGTATTCTGGTCGGTACTGTATTTTTTCACAGGCTAAATTGTTCTGCTCCAGGCGTGAATTAGTTAATTGTTTCATTGTTCAGGATGGAGTGTGAATTGTTTAGGGATGTAAATAATGATTGTTAATTGATTTTTGTTTACTTGGTTGATTCATTTGAGAAGTGATGTTGTTTTAAAAGCTTGATTTGATGTGTTTTAAATTAATTTGTCTATGCTGCTATGCTTTATTGTGAGTTTAAGGTATTTTAAAATTAGATAGATGTATTCCTTGGTATTGTATTGTGTGTTTGAGGGAGGTCAGCGATAGCCTTGGGTAAGTGAACTAAAGAAATGTATTTTACTTAACTTGTTAATTTTTTTAAAAGCTTTTTTAACATGTGTATTTTTTTTGGTGGCATATCATTTCTTGCAACTGTATGTATGTATGTATATATGTCTAGAGAGATATATACATACAGGGTAAGAAATGATGTTGTTTTAAAAGCTTGATTTGATGTGTTTTAAATTAATTTGTCTATGCTGCTATGCTTTATTGTGAGTTTAAAGTATTTTAAAATTAGATAGATGTATTCCTTGGTATTGTATTGTGTGTTTGAGGGAGGTCAGCGATAGCCTTGATTTTAAAGGTTGGATTTTGGTTGGTACTTATATTTTTTCACAGACTAAATTGTTCTGCTCCAGGCGTGAATTAGTTAATTGTTTCATTGTTCAGGATGGAGTGTGAATTGTTTAGGGATGTAAATAATGATTGCTAATTGATTTTTGTTTACTTGGTTGATTCATTTGCAGAATGTATATGGTGCATAGATTTTATGCATCATTTATATTGGAATGTGAGGTGTTTTATTGGCTTGTGATGATATAGATTGTGAGATCAGTTAGGATTATTAAAGGAAATTGATTTTAATGTAGTGTCTGTATGGAGAAGTGTTTGGTTGTAGGACAGTATAGTTTTGATAACCCTTCTACATTTATTTGTATATTGGTTCATCGTGTGTATATATACTGTGTATATATATATATATATATATATATATATATATATATATATATATATATATATATATATATCTGTATATATATACAGTATATATATATATATATATAGTTGCATGATGAAGCCACTGTACAAATTCATGGGTGAAGGGTGGGTATCGGGCCACTGTGGCTTAACCCCTTAATCACCTTTGCGGTTATTATCTGATAAGGTGTTTAAGGGGTTAATTGGTATCTGAATGTAATTGCAATGTATTGGCTTTGTATTTGCTATGTATGTTGTGGGCAAGACAAGGATTTTGCTGGCGACGGACACTTCGTATTGATGAGGTCAGTAGTACTTTATTTATTTGTATATGCTAGTTAATGTTTTTAATAATGGGCAATTAATCTATTATCCATATCTGGATAATAGTTATTTTGCACATTATTGTACTGTAGGTGTTGGGGGGGAGGGTGTATGTATTGAATGTATAGGCCAGGTTTATTTTTTTTACATTCAGGGTTGGTTCTGTGGTTCTGTGTGGGACCTCTGGAGACCACCTGCGGGTATCCTCGGGTATCCCAAGGGTATCAGGCTGGTGGTTCCACGGGTGACACATGCGGGGATGATGATGTGTGGTCCCACTTCTGTGGGGGCACCGCGGACCCGTAGTCTGCGGGGATGACGATGTGTGGTCCCACTTCTGTGGGGGCATCGCTGACCCATAGGTGCGGGGATGATGATGTGTGGTCCCACTTCTGTGGGGGCACCGCGGACCCGTTCTGAGCACCCGTGAGTTCCCCAGACCCCCGAGGGAACCACCCGAGGCCCCGCAGACACCTGTGGGTCTGACCCGGGGCTCCCAGACATCCGCGGGCCTACTGTGGGGACCCAATTGTGGCCCACGGTGACCCAAGGAGACCACCTGGGGGCCATGGTGCTGGCAGGATCCACCAGCAGGCCTCCAGAACCTGTGTAAAAAGGGCTGCTGGTAAACTGTAGGTCTGTCCAGGTGCCCCGCCAGCCCCCCGGGGACTCGCGTGGGGCTGTGTTATGAACCCTGTATGTAAAAGGATAAATCTTGTATTTATGGGGGGGCACAGGGGGTGGGTAATGTATTTAATAAATATAATGCTGTTTATTGTGGGTCACTGTACTGTTTTTATTGTGGGTACTGGGGGTGGGGGGGGGTTTCCCCAACGGTATGTGGGTAGGCCGCCTTTGTGGGTACTGGGTGGTTAGGCCTAACGGGGGGGGGTTAGTGTGGGAGGGTATGTAGGCATCCCGAGTGGTGGGTGATTCTCTAGGAGAATATTCAATAGATTTTTTTTCCCTTTAAATGCTGAACATCTCTAACTGTAGCAGTATGATGAGCCTCAAATGTTTTCTGTATTTCTAGAATTTCTGTTTCCAAGTCAGACATTGAGCCTCTTGCACTAAAGTCCGATAGAAAAAAATCGCCAGGGTTTTTAAATCGCCATTTTTGGCAGCGTTGCTACAGTATCAGGGTATGCAGAAAGCCCCAAATACCAGTGATAGCAACATTAGCAAAAATGGTAAGTTGCTGGCGGTGAGATGATCGTCCCTCCGAAAAAGGCTCACTCGGCGAGTTCTATCTGCTGCAGAGAGAGAGCTGCCTCTCCCTCTGCGCAAATCTCGCCAGAAAAAGGTGGTCCTCGTAGGCATCCTGGGGTCCTTGCCGGGTCCTCGCCTGGTCTCTATGGGCATTCGGGGTCCTTGAGTGGTCCCCGTGGGCGTCTGGGGGTCCTCGGGTAGTGACCATGGGTCCCCGCTGGCCTATTCTACCATAGCAAGACAAATCCTGAATTAACCTCTCACTAATTACAAATGTGGGAAAATTAGATAGAGTAACTTTAACTGATGGACTGGATAAAGGCAGAACATTAAACAAACAACCATCAATCTGTAACTCTTGCTCAACAACTGAATGTACAAGTGCAGTACTACTCAGAGAAACTACTATAGCGTTATTCATTCAGGAAGCTGATTTAATAGACTCAAAACCTAAAATGTTCCCCACAGCATATACGCATTCCTACACAGATATGTAACCATCTACCATACATTTTAACCCAAAGTCAGCTATATAGAAAACAACCCCAAACAAAAAAGCTATAAGATAAACCAAACAGAGAAAAAGTTTGAAGAAGACAGAGCTCAAACATTCACTCACTTCAACACTCCAACACAGCAGCCTAACTCTCACAGCATTTCCACAAGAGAGAGAGAGAGAGAGAGAGAGAGAGAGAGAGAGAGAGAGAGAGAGAGAGAGAGAGAGAGAGAGAGAGAGAGAGAGAGAGAGGAGAAAAGAGAAGAAACTCATATGACAAAATGGGAAACAGATTTAGGGGAGGAAATGAAGGGTGAGGACTGGACTGCTATAGTGACGGCGGCTGCCAAGAGTTTGATCTGCACAACATTGTAGGAGAACGCATATAAAGTCCTAATGAGGTGGTATCTCACCCCACAGAAATTATCTAGGTTCATGCCGGGATACTCCACGCTGTGCCCTAGACAGTGTGGAGTATCGGCCGACCTGTTACACATGTTGTGGTCTTGTCCTCGGATTGCTCCACTTTGGGAAAAGATTAGAAATTGGATTCAGAGGATTTTTGACCTCGCAATTCCACCAGATTCATGGTTGTTCCTCCTAGATAGATCGCTCCCAGGTCTCTCCAATGCTGGAAATAAATTGATTGCTCACTTTGCAATGGCAACGAGGTGCGAGATCGCAGGACTGTGGAAACAGCCTGAAATCCCAACTATCCCCAAGATTAGGAACAGAATGTGGTACGTTTGCCAGATGGAAAAAAGTTGACGAGTCTGGTTAACGACACTGGCTCCAATTTTCTAAAAGTCTGGACGCCGTGGCTGGGCCAAACAGATATTCCAGGGGTGGAGGTTACCACAATCTGGCAGTGATAGCTACAGATGCGTTCTCGGTCAATGAGATGTGCCAACCTTGGCAGGGCCGCCATACGAGATTGAATATTAAAGCAGGGATAGGATAAGGAGAGGCCTAACTGAAACTCAGAGGGCCGTTTTTCTTTACAACAGAAGCAGATGGGACCTGAGGTCACTTCTTGGGTGGGAAATGGCGAGGAGGCGGACCTACACCCCCCACCCACCCATTCCCCTATCCTCCCCTTCTCCTCTTCCTTCCCCTTCCGTCACTTTCCCCTATTTTATTTTATTTTCAGATGCTCTATTTACTGTGAGCAGCAAATTACCCACCAGTTCATGAAACCACGGTTAATTATGTTACCTGATGTATATTGATATGACAATGTCCAAGGAGGTTAGGGAGCGCAATGACATGGAAAAGAAGAAACATTTACAAAATAGTGCAATATGTCTACAACTTCAGGTAAGGAATCCAAATTTCATTCATCCAATGAATTAGATACTCACAGATTGAACTGTGGCAACATGTATATAAAGGTATCTTTAAAGTTGCAAGTTTGTTTCTTTACGTCAACCCCAATGTTGTGCGGTTCAGGGAGGTTTCTTTAACGCTTGCAGTGATAAGAGAAAAGAGCAGACATAGTGTAGACTGTATAAAAGTTTATATCTGATTAAAATAATGCCAGATTCACTCACATGGTTCCCAAATAAATAAAGCAGTTTGATCTCAATTATCTATGCCGCTGACAAGATGTTACGAAGCAGTCTCCTCACTCGATACACTGGAGGGTTCCCGTCTCACGTCTCTCACGGCTCGCGCACTTCCGGGTTGCAGGGAAATCTCGCGGTGGTTTGGAGTCAGTCAGTGATAGCTTTGGTGACACTCTACGCATTTCTCCTCATCCGAGGTTTCTTCAGGAGTGTCTTACTTTCTAATTACAGTTGTTTAAATACCTCTCCTAATGCTGCTATTGGCTAAACATTAACCAATGAGGCACACGAATGCATGTAAACATGGAAACGCCTTACATAACAAGGCACATTTGTTAAATCTTAAGGCTGACATGCCTAAAGTCCAAAAATTCAAACTGATAAATAATAATATACAAATGGGGGAAAAAATTATAAAATATATAATTAAAAATAAATCTATCTAGGTTGAAGCTGGTATATATGTGGGGTAGAGAACAGAAGTTAAGAGCCATAATTTACAAAAATGCACTCATATCTATCTCAGCTTTCAAGCCAGAGGGTATTAGGGTATGGATCTCATAAATCCAAAAGGATTCCCTTTTAATTAACTCCATATTTCTGTCCCCACCTCTCCAATATGGCATCACTGCAAGCGTTAAAGAAACCTCCCTGAACCGCACAACATTGGGGTTGACGTAAAGAAACACACTTGCAACTTTAAAGATCCCTTAATATACATGTTGCCACAGTTCAGTCTGTGAGTATCTAATTCATTGGATGAATGACATTTGGATTCCTTTCCTGAAGTTGTAGACATATTGCACTATTTTGTATATGTTTCTTCTTTTCCATGTCATTGCGCTCCCTAACCACCTTGGACATCGCTATATCATGAGGATTAAGAAATAAATCCTGGATTAGGGTTGAGCAGCATTGTACAAAGATATTTATTCACATAATATATATATTTTTTCTGTTTATAGTCACTGAACACTATAAGATTTATTTAAATCACTGCAAACTCACTTTACTATATTGTTCACAAAGATCTTTTATTTAAAAGATCACAATTTAGATTTGAGCGCTATCAGACAACACCTCTTTTTCACGTATATTGGTATGAGACTGGTTCAATACATGATGTATGAATTGTCAATTTTTGCCTTTAAACAAAACCAATAAAATTGAAGTTATAAAAAAAAAAAAAAAAAAAAAGGAGAGTGAGAGACTTAACATTTAATAAAAAATACTGAATGATGGAAAGGAAGGATTACAATGTAAAAATATATACAAAATATTGTAAATATATACACTTATTAAAAAAGATATCCAAATTAAAAAACATTGATGAAAGGAAAAACAGTCCATCCAAACCAGTTCAGATGATCTCCTGACCGGCTTTTATCTGATACAGATAAAGCTATTTTTAAATGGATTGAGCATTGTCTCTGCAGCCTTATAATGTTGAGTTCCGGCGGCAGCTGGTGATCCACTACTCTTCACCTTAAGGATGTATCCTGCATGCAAGAATTGTGAGTGATGCGTCATTTATCCAGAGTTTTGGCAGTGTTTGTTTATAAATACCTTAATAGGAGGCAAGAAGCATCTGATTTTTATTTATTTTTAAGATGAAATTGACATTTTCGCATAATCCAAAAACAAAACAAATAGATTTTAGGCAAAAGCAAACCCCCTCCAAAATTGAGGCAAAACCAAAACACCAATAATATAGAAAAACAAAGGACATAAAGTCTATCCACGGTGCAGCAGAAACAAATCACAGTCACATAGTAATTCATCCAATAGATCCCATATAGACTGGATAATAACAATCTTGATCCTCGGTATATAAATCCTTATATAGCTGCTCCAATATACATAATGGAAATACTGATGTGAAGTGTAATTGGATACTATAGCTCCGGAATAAGTGGCTACCATCTTAACCGGCTTAAATCATAAAGTGGGATTTATAGGGTACTAGGGAGACACAATTACCAAAGGTAGAGTGTCACCTTTTAACCAACCACACTTAGATAAAGCCACAGAGCAATCCGATCAATTAGGTAAGATGTGTATTTAAGTTGTGTGTTTTATTATGGGGGTTATACTCTTTGACAAAGGGAATAGCCCGAAACGCGTCAGAGTGGGTGGTTGCTATGTTGTTGGTGTCTCACCTAGTCGCTCAATAAACCAGTTTTTAGTATTGGTGTGCCGGTTCCTGCATTTTGGCCCTGCGCAGTGCTCCACTTTCCTCCCTAGAGGTTTTTTCCTGCCAAAACACCAATATTTGTGTACTTATTGAATGACTTTTGGGTATGCTTTGAGTTTTTTTTTTACATTTGGGTTACCCTTTTTGCTCTCGGGGGGGGGGGGGGGGGAATAAGCAACCTCATCTTTTTCTTGCAATCCAATTGGAAGTTCCACCTCTGTTCAATATGCATCCAAAAATGACTAATACTTGCAGGAAAAGTCACAATTGCAGAGGTAAACAAAGTTGGACAAACAAGGGCCCATATCTATGAAGTTGTGCTATTTTAGAAGACACCTTGTGGCTCAGAATACAGTGTCTTGCCCATAAATATAAACGGGCTATAAAGTGTCTCCCGGAGAAGGAAGTTGTCTTATTGCAGAACACAGCATCACAAATATTGCCCACCGTTTTTCTATTCGCCATGTGGGTATGACAGCATATTGCAATACATGATAACATATACTAAACCGATTTCACTCTCTTACTTTAAAATGGAATTAAAGTTCTGGTAGGTATATTGGTCTAAAACAGGTGTGGCGTTATTGTGAGTTTTGGTTTAACATACATAATCCAATAATAATACATTATAATTTCAACTGTGAACTCTCAAGTTGACCCTTTACCAGATTTAACAACATACAAAAGCTCTTCCTAGCAGGGAAATCAGTTCATGAGTTTGCCCTATTTGGTGCCAAGAATCAAAATAGAATACTGATGCTTCAGGGTTCTCTTAGTACTGCGAGTCCAATGTTTTTTTCTTATGTGTAAACTCTTTAAGAAATGTTATACAATGATATTTAGGTCTCTATTCAGGATAATTTCATACACGCAATTGGATGGAAGGAAGCAGAACATCATTTCACTCCTATATAAATCTTTAGTAAGACACTTCCATGAATATGGAGTACAGTTTAGGGCACCTCACCATAAAAAAAAACATCATGGAACTAAAAAGAGTGTAAAGTAAATTGAAAAGAATCAGGTCTAATTTATGTGAAAAGAAATTTCAAACCAGATTTGTTCACATTCGAAAATAGTCTTTTATGAGGGGATATGATTACTGTTTATGTCTGTAAATTGAATGTATAACCTCTGTTCATTTAATGTAACCTTGTATTATTATCATAACTCTGTGCCCAGGACATACTTGAAAATGAGAGGCAACTCTCAATGTATTACTTCCTGGTAAAACATTTTATAAATAAATACATTTCCAAAAACTGTATTTCGAAGGTATAAAAAGAAACACTTTTCACCCAAAGCAAAATACAATTGACACAGTTCCATCTAGTGAGTTTAGAGGGAAAGATATTTCTTTACAGTAAGGGCAGTGAAAATATGTTAAATAATTAACTAACTTTGCAGACTGTAATGGCAGATAAAGTAATTAAGAATTATTTACAGATAAAGTATTTAAGAAACAACTGGACATCTTGTTAGATAGGAACAACTTACAGGGATGTGCTCTGTTAAAAACATACACAGAACATTGACCGAAAGAGCTATTTACAGGTGTCAGGAAGATATGGTTTTATTTGTGTCACTTAGGACCAGATGTAAAGAGGTCTGTTAACTCTGTGCTAATAATCACCCGTGGAGAAATAACTGCGCACAAAATGGAACACACATACCTGTACTTGGGATGTATGCTAATTTGGATGTTTAAAGTATATTTAAATTGCTTGTATTAGACTCTCTCATATGGATGTAATGTCACCTTTTGCTATTATGACTTACCTAACATCAGGTTAAATCCTTGCATTAAGTAAAATGAAGAAAACAATATTGGGGAGCGCTTCCAAGTGCAAACTATTAGATGCAACTTGTAAATAAATATGTGAACAAATGTGATAAAGTGAATATATATATACTGTATATATATATATATATATATACTGTATATATATTGTATATAATTTGTTCACATATTTATATGTGATTAAAAAAAACCCCATCCATTCTGGGTTCCACTTTCCCTGCAGTATTTTAACTTGAGTAATAGATTGTTTATGTTTTGTCTATTGCTGTCTACATATTGATAGCCACAGGAAAGCTAAAAGGAAAAGTAGATTGTATTAACCGATTGTGACAGACCCCAATAAATTTGTCACGGTTCTCAACCAGTTTTAAAAAAGACTACATCCAGTCTGACCTAGGGATAAAACAAATAAATAATGTTATTTTCAGCAATAGAGTATGTACATATTAGTTCTCATAACCGCATCTACAGTATAATGTCTTAATTTTGACTTTGTTTCCGTGGACTATGTCACCCAGAAAAAAGGTATATACCAGTATTCAGATGTTGTAGCATCTTTGTCATATAATTCCAATTTCTGTGAACTCAAAATGATTATAACTCTGTCAAACAAGAGGTAACAGGCAGTGTATAAAACAATGGCTGCTAATGCCTGGATATATTGTAAACATATAGTATAATTTTACATAAGCAGAGTGTTTACAGTAAACCGATGTTTAAATAAATTCTGCAGGCATTAAAAACTCAATATAACAAAATTGCTGGAATAATTATAAGGCAATATGGAATTTCATTATATACCTATTTTATACACTACTGTACTGAGCTGCACAAATAACCATATGTCAGTTCAAACAATGTGTCCCTTCTCAAAGAGGTTACACTCTAGCTGTTGGAAAGGGCTCTTCCTGTAGAGAGAATGACATTGTTGAAAGCTTGTTTTTTTTGTTTTTTTACACAGTAGCAGATTGAGAGAGCAAGAGAACACTCACTATGCAATTTATACACAACATGTTTTTTTTTTTACATATTACATAACTTTTTAATTATATTTACTGAGAGATGCTTGATACTTTGACAAATTAATAAAAACGCTTTATTTAGATTTCTGTACACTTGGGACTGGCAATTACAATAACAAGTATAAACCTAAACTTATAATATGTACAGTAATGCACACTAAGAACCTCACTTCAAAATTGGTATCAAATTATTGCAGATAAAAATGTCACTTGTAAGCACATTCACATGTCTCAGACAGGTCTGAAACCCTGTGTTTCACCATTATCTCCTAGCATATAGTGCTTCTACTGCCACTAGGGATTCTGGGAAATTACATGCAAATAAGCATACTGTCATGGGAGACCAGAACTCTTGCACGGGATCAAGCACCAAACAGGACACAGAGATCAAATAAAAGGTATTTATTCTGTCCGGTGCCAGCAGATCCAACTCAATGTCACAAAACAGAGCTATAGTAGTTCTAGGTGGCTAGCACCACTGAAATGACTTACCCGGCTCGACTTCCACTCCTGTAGGGGTGCGGAGCCTCCAGGCTTCGGTGGATGCTAGTTGCAGCAGAGCAACTTCAAATGTCCCACCGGAGTAACAAGCAGCCTCGGTTTTGGGTGTCTCTGGCACAACCTCAGAGCACACCACTTAGTCTGCTTGCACGCCAGACCAAGAATGAGCTGTGGAACTCAGAGCAGCTGCTTTTTTTCTTGTTTTCCCATCGCCATGGAAAAGCATGGAGAACAGGGTTGCCACCAATCACAGTGTGGATGCTGTGTGTGGGACCAATCACAGTGCGAGGGCTTGTTTGTGTTGGTGAATCTGGCTTAGGGTGTGATGTAAGGGCAGAGGCAAGGCTAGCGGGAATTACAAGCCTACCAATGAGAACAGCACCTACCTGTCCATGTTCTCAATGCTGATTTGCCATCTCCTGATGAGATAAGCGCCTCGCTGTCTGGGACAGACAAAGCCTGTGCTTATCAGACCAACGTTGCCAAGATAGGAGGACTATCTTCCCCACTCTCCTTTGTCCTGAATCCCCTTATATAATCAGCAGAACCTGGATCCCTTGGTGTGCAGTCTGGGTGAGTGTATTATCAGCTTACAAGGGAACCAGAACTACACTATACAAGATTAACACAGTACATTACACATGAAATAAAGTCTGCCCTATAAATTATTATATTTCAATACATACGATTTTGGCCAAATGAGCCACAGGCACATGGGTGTACAGTGTAGGGGCAATAGCTGGCTTAACCTTAATTACTATGAGCCGCATTGCCTTTACATACACAGTGTCACCTTTTGCTTCAAATCCATTTTAACATGGACCTGTATAAGCTTGTGCCTGCCACATTACACAGCTTTTTCAGCGCAGCCTGGGTTAAAGAAGTGCATAGCTAGTGAACCTATTCACAGACAGTTGTTTAGATCTTTTGGGTCTCATCAATGTGAGACTGGTTCTACTAGCTTTGCAATTTGAAACTGGGATATGTTCCAACTGAACATTAAATAAGATATGGTGTGTAAAAAATGTAACGAAAACCCTCAACCAAATAGCGTAGAGCAAATAAAAATATCACTTGTAATGCTGTGAGCACATTAACATGTCGTATGCTATACGGTGAAAGGTTTTTGTCACATTTTACCCATCATAACGTATTTAATGTGTGGTTGAAACCTATCCTAGCTTGTAATTGCACAGCCAATTGTATAAAAGTAGTCACATCCAATGATATCAATGTAGCTGGATTGAATTCTTTATAGGGATAATGAGCAATGGAACACACAAAATGAGCACCAAAATAATGATGTTACCAAAATCAAGTAAGAACAATGCACAGGAGGAGATATATTATCCAAGATACTGCTTCTAATGCTGTATACTCAGTGGGAGTAAGTACACGAAGAAGCATTGTTGTGATGCGAAACTCGTGTTGGTCACGTGGTAGATGTCATTATGTCATCCGCACTAGTACTGAGTGGTCAGAGTAGGAGCTGTGTGTTCCTGGCGCCACATTGTTCACGGATTTCACAAGAGATCTACCCTGCATCTCTGCTACCAATAGCTATAGTTCTTGCAGAATAAACAGCATTGGTGGCATGATATCTGATTAATTCAAACTATAGTCATTTGCTATTTGGAACTCAGTACCCTCGGGTTCAATTAGGTCTGCTGGATGCGCTGGCTCTTTACTTTACATTACATTGATTCATTTGAATACTTTCTGATCTCACTGAATAAACAGCTAACAAATGAACTGACAGATTATACTCTCGCTGAATAAACAGCATTAAGAGCAGCATCTTGGATAATATATCTCCTCCTGTGCATTGTTTTTGTCCCAGCTCTCCCCATCCATCAGCAGCCCTGACCTCACAGTTGAACCATACCATTCAATTTACGTTGATCCCCCAAGATATTTAAACCTCTGGTGTATTGGGGTATTTCATTTTCCAATATAATTTTTTTTATACATGTGGCCAGGTCTCCTTCTAGGCTCCCCCTCGGCCACCTTGGTTCCCTGCTTACCTCTGCTAGAGCGGGGGAACCATTGGCAAGTGCAGGAAGGTTGTACTGGTCGACCGTGTCGCCGGAGGTCCATGGCGCATCCGACAGCAGGGGCCACCATGCTTTATGTGCATGTGCAGTACAGTTTAATAATGTGTAAACTCTTTAAGAAATGTTATACAATGATATTTAGGTCTCTATTCAGGATAATTTCATACACACAATTGGATGGAAGGAAGCAGAACATCATTTCACTCCTATATAAATATTTAGTAAGACACTTCCATGAATATGGAGTACAGTTTAGAGCACCTCACCATAAAAAAAAACATCATGGAACTAAAAAGAGTGTAAAGTAAATTGAAAAGAATCAGGTCTAATTTATGTGAAAAGAAATTTCAAACCAGATTTGTTCACATTCGAAAATAGTCTTTTATGAGGGGATATGATTACTGTTTATGTCTGTAAATTGAATGTATAACCTCTGTTCATTTAATGTAACCTTGTATTATTATCCTAACTCTGTGCCCAGGACATACTTGAAAATGAGAGGCAACTCTCAATGTATTACTTCCTGGTAAAACATTTTATAAATAAATACATTTCCAAAAACTGTATTTCGAAGGTATAAAAAGAAACACTTTTCACCCAAAGCAAAATACAATTGACACAGTTCCATCTAGTAAGTTTAGAGGGAAAGATATTTCTTTACAGTAAGGGCAGTGAAAATATGTTAAATAATTAACTAACTTTGCAGACTGTAATGGCAGATAAAGTAATTAAGAATTATTTACAGATAAAGTATTTAAGAAACAACTGGACATCTTGTTAGATAGGAACAACTTACAGGGATGTGCTCTGTTAAAAACATACACAGAACATTGACCGAAAGAGCTATTTACAGGTGTCAGGAAGATATGGTTTTATTTGTGTCACTTAGGACCAGATGTAAAGAGGTCTGTTAACTCTGTGCTAATAATCAGCCGTGGAGAAATAACTGCGCACAAAATGGAACACACATACCTGTACTTGGGATGTATGCTAATTTGGATGTTTAAAGTATATTTAAATTGCTTGTATTAGACTCTCTCATATGGATGTAATGTCACCTTTAGCTATTATGACTTACCTAACATCAGGTTAAATCCTTGCATTAAGTAAAATGAAGAAAACAATATTGGGGAGCGCTTCCAAGTGCAAACTATTAGATGCAACTTGTAAATAAATATGTGAACAAATGTGATAAAGTGAATATATATATACTGTATATATATTGTATATAATTTGTTCACATATTTATATGTGATTAAAAAAAACCCCATCCATTCTGGATTCCACTTTCCCTGCAGTATTTTAACTTGAGTAATAGATTGTTTATGTTTTGTCTATTGCTGTCTACATATTGATAGCCACAGGAAAGCTAAAAGGAAAAGTAGATTGTATTAACCGATTGTGACAGACCCCAATAAATTTGTCACGGTTCTCAACCAGTTTTAAAAAAGACTACATCCAGTCTGACTAGGGATAAAACAAATAAATACTGTTATTTTCAGCAATAGAGTATGTACATATTAGTTCTCATAACCACATCTACATTATAATGTCTTAATTTTGACTTTGTTTCCGTGGACTATGTCACCCAGAAAAAAGGTATATACCAGTATTCAGATGTTGTAGCATCTTTGTCATATAATTCCAATTTCTGTGAACTCAAAATGATTATAACTCTGTCAAACAAGAGGTAACAGGCAGTGTATAAAACAATGGCTGCTAATGCCTGGATATATTGTAAACATATAGTATAATTTTACATAAGCAGAGTGTTTACAGTAAACCGATGTTTAAATAAATTCTGCAGGCATTAAAAACTCAATATAACAAAATTGCAGGAATAATTATAAGGTAATATGGAATTTCATTATATACCTATTTTATACACTACTGTACTGAGCTGCACAAATAACCATATGTCAGTTCAAACAATGTGTCCCTTCTCAGAGGTTACACTCTAGCTGTTGGAAAGGGCTCTTCCTGTAGAGAGAATGACATTGTTGAAAGCTTGTTTTTTTTGTTTTTTTACACAGTAGCAGATTGAGAGAGCAAGAGAACACTCACTATGCAATTTATACACAACAGGTTTTTTTTTTTACATATTACATAACTTTTTAATTATATTTACTGAGAGATGCTTGATACTTTGACAAAATAATAAAAACGCTTTATTTAGATTTCTGTACACTTGGGACTGGCAATTACAATAACAAGTATAAACCTAAACTTATAGTATGTACAGTAATGCACACTAAGAACCTCACTTCAAAATTGGTATCAAATTATTGCAGATAAAAATGTCACTTGTAAGCACATTCACATGTCTCAGACAGGTCTGAAACCATGTGTTTCACCATTATCTCCTAGCATATAGTGCTTCTACTGCCACTAGGGATTCTGGGAAATTACATGCAAATAAGCATACTGTCATGGGAGACCAGAACTCTTGCACGGGATCAAGCACCAAACAGGACACAGAGATCAAATAAAAGGTATTTATTCTGTCCGGAGCCAGCAGACCCAACTCAATGTCACAAAACATAGCTAAAAAACTCAATGTCACAAAACAGAGCTAAAAAACAACACGCGTTTCGTCCGATAGGGCGGACTTCTTCGACAACACGCATAGGGTTTTTTCCTGTGTGCTCAGACTTTGTGAAGCAGTTAGCTCCCCATCTCCGTGAGATCAGCTGTGCTGGTGTTTTGCATCTTCCTGCCTGTGCGTCCTGCATTGCCCTGACTACCACGGAGCCCTATGATCCTCCTCTATTGCTGGAACGCTGAGAGAGCTGGGCCTTGACGTCAGACGCCGTCTGCATGCGGAAGCGGTGGATGTGCAGCAGCTGACCGGAGCATTCTACTGCGTCTGAACCCAGAGTGGTTAAATTGCCTTTATTATTCCTGGAGCATGTGAGTGTATTGGAGCCTCCTTGCTCGAGTGTTTTTATTAATTAAATTGTTTTGCACTATATGTTTTCTTTTTTCTTTACATATGCTGCTCATTTTGAATTGAGATTCCCAGTGACTTTACATCTTGGAGAGGAATATTGCGCTTTGTGTCCTTCCCCAGACGTTACTTTGGGTGATTGTGAAATCACTCACACCAGCTGCATCTCCTCTTGGTGATATTAATTTTGTTTTTTATTTTTAATAATATATATATTGTTAAGGTTTCCGCTTACTTTCCTTGCATCAAATGACTATAAACCTGACAAATATAGAGAATGTCCATATAATTTCTCATAACCACATCTACCTATAGACATCCTTTTAGATTGTAAAAATAAAAACATTCTTAATTTTGAAGTCGTTTCTGTAGACTACGTCACCCAGAAAAAAAAGTAATGTAGCAATGGCTGGTCCAGACTGCCTCTCTGCCTCCTATCATATAAGTCCTTAGTAGCTACAGGCTGTGGCAGGTTATTTTAGGGGCATTGACACCCCTTCATGCTGATTCTCTGAGTGACAGGAGTGGTGGTGACACAGGGGACTGTGTATAACCAATCGTGGTGCAGACCTTGTGCCCTCCCCTTATTGTGCATCAGAGAGGAAGTGTTAAATTATAGCAGTTGAGCTCCCACCCTCCTGGGGTGAGGAAGCAAAGAGAGTTCTCTTTCACCCCTACTACGGAGAGGAGGTGTGTGCTGCTCCTCCTGGCTAGGAGTGAGACATGCCAGGCAGTCCCTCATGGCCTGACTGAAAGAGTGATCAGAGGCCTCAATGCTATCAGAGAGCCAAGCACCACCATCCAGAGGTCTGGGACCCATATCAATCTACTCTGCATCTGCTGTAATACCATCAACAGTGGATGTCTCAATAAAGCATCCCTTTTTGTATACCCGTGCCTGAGTCTAGAGTCTATTGGGCAGGGGTGTGAAACAAGTCTGTTCTGGTGGGGACTGTCTATGGGATCTCTGGAGCCCACCGGAGCTTGAAGTGCTGACACCCTGAGAAGCAAGAAGAATTCACCAAAAAACTGTCCTGTTCCCCGCACCATCACGGATCACTCAGCTCTCCTGGACTCTCACAGGTATGCACGCACCACAGACAGCAGTAGCCAGCAGTACATCTTCCAGAGAGAGAGGTGGAGGGGGGTGGGGGGAGATGGGACAGGGCTACAGGTATATACCAGATATATTCAGATGTTGTAGCATCATTGTCATATAATTCCAATTTCTGTTAACTCAAAAGGATTATAACTCTGCCAAACAAGAGGTAACAGGCAGTGTATAAAACAATGGCTGCTAATGCCTGGATATATTGTAAACAAGTAGTATAATTTTACATAAGCAGATGTTTCAATAAATTCTGCAGGCATTAAAAACGAAACAATTGCAGAGATAATTATAAGGTAATATGGAATCTCATTATACACCTATTTTATACACTACTTACCTGCACATATAACCATATGTCAGTTAAAACAATACTGTATGTCCCTTCTCAAAGAGGTTACACTCTAGCTGTTGGAAAGGGCTCTTCCTGTAGGGAGAATGGCATTGTTGAAAGCTTGTTTTGTTTTTTTGTTTTTGCACAGGAGCAGATTGAAAGAGCAAGAGAGCACTCACTATGCAATTTATATACAGCAGTTTTTTTTCTTTGTTTTTTTTCTTTGTTCTTTTAGGTATTATATAACTTTCTAATTATATTTACTGGCAGGTGCTTGATACTTTGACAAAAGAATAGCACAGCTTGACTTAGATTTTTGTACATTGGCAATAACAATAAAAATATAAACTTGAACTTACAGTAGGTAATACGCACTCAGAATCTTACTTCAAAATTGGTGGGACATTATTCAAATAGGATTGTTTTTGCACATACTAATGCCACACTAGAAATGCAATCTTGGTAATTCAAGTACATTAACACAATGAAACTAAAACAGAAAACATTTATGTTTCTGAAGTCCTCTTTAATGCAACCTTAAAAATACTAACTCTTTAGATACTTATGCATTGTGTGCAGACAAGTAATACCAGTCAATAAATACCAGGTTTTCTGGGATGTAGAATGGTGGGCCCCGAAAAGGGAAGGTGAAGTGGAGCACAGCTGTGCCAATGAGGGATAATTCAGGATAACAACCAATCAGGTAAAAACTTCTTTATTGAGTGGACGACAACATGGTGCAGAAAGGATAGCTCTTACGCGTTTCATGCCACGACTGTTGCTTCGTCACCTCGTAGAGCTATATCTAATGTAACATAGCCTTCCGGCAGTTACTTCTTTTTCTGGGCTATTCCTCTGTCAGTCCTGTTAGAACAGGCAGTGGAAAGGTTAATTCCTTCAAGAGGTCTGTACGTGTATTTCAGCCTTCAATGTGTAGCAATATTCAAGGGCGGGCCTTGCAACTCTGAGGTTGTCAATCAAAGGGGTAGATATTGGTTGGAACGCCCCCTGTTGTGTGTGGGCCAATCTGTATCCGGCTTTGTCTTGTAACGAGTCAAAGTTAGAGACACTCCCCTGAGATGTTAAAATTGGGACATACCTCCAAAATTAAGAGTCAGTGATTCAGTCAGTTAGTTGAGTCTGTGATCTACTGAGTGAGAGGAGTGATTCCAGGAACTCTCTCTCTCCCTCCACCCATGCTGGGTTGGAGGGAGGGGGGCCAAGAAGAACATGATAGTAGCCAGGGTTCTGAGCTAGAGAGAGAGGAATATGACATTACAGGCTGTGATGCTGTATATGTATCTGCAATAAAGCTGCCAGGAAAAAGACATTGCTGTGTGGCTTTCTGGTCTCTGCATGAGGAGTGTCAGTGAGGGTCTATCCACTGAAGACCCCAGAAGATCCTCACTGGCTGGAGGCACTGTACCACCTGAAGGAATAAGGTAATCTGTCCCTGTCCTGGCTCTCCCCACACCACCGCAGAGCCCTCAGCCCTTCTGTTACTAGCAGTCTCCAGAGCTGGTAATAAGTTTCAGCAACATGTATCCACTGGTTCCCCCTCCAAAAATAAGATCATAAAGGGGAGACTGCTGCTTTAAACCAGGGCTCATACCGGGATGGTTCCAAGAACAGAAAAGTTACGTTCCCTGAGGTATTATCAAAACTAATTTACGTTATCTTCCAATAACATGTCATTTTGCCACTTTTGGTGTTACTTCTATTCAGTAGCCACAATAGGGCTTTCACTAAAGTGGAAAGAGACTATAAAAGCCTTATTTCAGTGTGCGTATGGTAGTAATGCCAAGTTAGATATAATAAATAATGTACTGTAACATGAATTCTTCATTTTAACCATAGCAGAGTTTAATGGACATGATTACGCCTCATGTGCATTTTATTATCACAAACGTACATGATGGTTAATGCTATCCTCTGTACGGGAAAAAAACATGGCTTAACGTTATGTTAGTATGTTTGGCAGATACACGGTTAGTCTAAACATCACTTTAAGTGACTAAACAGAGCTATGTGGATCTAGGCCATACGTGGTTTTACTTTCCCGTTATTCCTCTTTTTAGAGTGAGTGTCTGCAATGCCATAAATACAAAAAGGCCGGTAATTGTACAAGCCATGAATTGGACAAATTAAAAAAAACTTAATCTCCCTGTGCCTCAGGCATAAAAAAATTAAGGCACTGTGGGTAAGGGACTTATTGTACCTGCAAAATTATATATATAGCACTGTGAACACTGACTATGCTATATAAGAAAAAATATTATGGAATAATTTTTCATGGCAGATAGTATGGGCTTAAATGTACTTGTTGGTACTATTCCAGAAGACACCTTACATCCCTATCACCTCAATGGACTGTAAGGTGTCCTCAAACGCCAGAAGTTTTTTTTAATGGAATAGCACCTATTGTATTGAAATCCCCAGCAGCAGGAAAGAGTAAATAGAGGGTATGAATAGAGGATTTGTGTGGGTGTTTTTTTATTGACGGGTAAAGAAGCTGTTGGGAGAGAGGTGTATAAATAATTGTGGAGTGGGGATGTTGTAGAGAACAGAAATGCTCACAAAGGAGTGAGGAAACAGTAAACAGAAAAAGCAGAAGGGAGGGCATAGTGAGATGCAGGAGGAGAGAGTTCCAAGGTACTGGAGGATAAAAGTGTACAGATAAATCACAGATGTTAAAAGTTAATGTCTCACAGTGGCAAAGTTGTAATGCAGAGTCCAGATCTTCCTCCAATCTTCAACTCCAAAATTAACTCTTGTAGACACTTATGATGTATACTATATGATGTATACTTATGATGTGACGCTTTTGATGTTACTTTCGTTGTATTCCAGGGGGAGCATGGAGGGAAATAGAACAAAAAAGACAAAAAACAATTTAAGTGTAGACAGTTTTTAAATAGTGTAAAATTAAGTGTCTTGTCTTGGCTCGTATGTTGTGCCTACTTACAAGATGTAAGTTGTAATCAAGCGGTTTAGACACACAATGGTCTCTGCTGAGGTAGTTGTTCTCCACTCTGTGAAGCGGTCTCCAGTTGTCAGCTCAGCAACCTGTCTTCCAATGTCTCCCGTGTGAAACTTGAGTCAGATCAGGCTTCTTTTGATGTTACACAGCCATATGGCTAACAGCCATGCTACAGTGACTTAAGTACCCTATTCACATGCATTTGACTAACACTTAAGGGAGGGGTGTGTCTAATCAACACAGACATACAAAATAGTTAATTAGATTATCATTTCTCTCTCAATTGATAGGAGTCAGCTCTGGTTGGTAGAATGCAGCTCAATGACACATACCCCAAAAGCCAATAAAATCTTGGCTTTTTCACATTTCCCCCAAACCCAAGTAATAAGCCAATTTATAAATCAACAAGAATAGATTCAGTACATTTAACACCACAGGGTACATAGATACCCTCGACAGAAGGGTTTGAAATGTGGAAATATTTGTGGATGATGTAAATACAGTATGGACAAATAGGTAGGTAGTGATAAGAAATAAGCAACTGCAATGCAATTACAGCAATTACTGCACCGACACACTTTATTCGAGCAAATACCCAGTATGTATCTGGCAGATACCTGGAATGCGCCGCTCCTCACCTCTGACAAGCCCCGTTGCATTTGCCTTCCCAGCCTAGGTTCATGCCTGGCTGACGGGCGGCTGATCTGTTAAATGATAATGATTAGGATTTAATAGGCTGCAATGCTTCGCATGTCTACCAGATGGCATAAATTCATGAATTGTAATGCAGTATATATATATATACTGTGCAGTATTGCAGCCAGCGGGAATAAAATGCTTCAATCCCTGCCTGGAAAATAACCCAATGCACTCGGGCAGAAAACAGTCACAAACCTCAATACACCCGGGTATACCCGAATTCGTGGGACTAGCCGAGCTCGAATAAAGTGTGTCGCCAGTGTAGATAGAAAGTTATGGTTAGTTAACTTAAATGATCATTCTACACTGGTAGACATAGAGACTTCAGGGTAGCGACAGTTATGCAAGACAACCCCTGCTTTGAAGACAATGAATAATAATAATAATAATATTGCCCAATGAGACATTACGTGAATATATATATATATATATATATCACAATAACAATATTTGGGAGAGTCATAATAATATGGGGTATGCTTAAAAAGAAATATGCTGGGAGGTTTTAAGATTACTTTCTCAAGCAATAAGTGAAAGGAGATACCAGAGAAGGGAACATTATAAGCAAATACTGTAGTAATGAATCATCAACACATTTAATTATCATAGCCACATTTATTGCCACTCATCTAAAACATGTTACATTTAGTACTTTAGTTAATTCAGGTTTATCTTATTCATGACTACATGCTGAAGAAAAAGTGCCCACTAAAGCTTTCATAAAAATGTAATCAAGGAGAGGAAAAATCAAAAGGAATGTAAATGAAATACTGCTTAGCTTGATTCATTGTTAGAGGAGTACAAATTAACATTATGTAGTGGTTATCAACTCTAAACAGCATTTAAACATTTTTGACTAATTATAGCTGTGGAACATTGTGAAATGTATGTATAGTATATTTAGGAATGAATGTAAGGCAAAATAAAACAAAGCAAAACTAATTTCCCTATTAAAAACAAAGTATAGAATTAAGAGAGATGAACAGTTTTTTTTTCCATTTGTTGGAACGCTGCATATGTAGATGAAAAGATCTGCATGGGGGCATGGCCTGGAGCACTGTAAATCTAATCTAGGAGAAGGAGTGGCTAAGTGAGTAAAGACACTGCCTGCCATTGAGTTTGGAGCAGGAGACCCTGGTTCAATTCCCTGTGTCAGCTTCTTGTGACCTTGGGCAAGTCACTTTATCTCTCTGTGCCTCAGGCACCAAAAACATAGATTGTAAACTCCACGGGGCAGGCACTGTGTCTGCAAAATGTCTCTGTAGAGCGCTACGTAAATCTAGCAGCGCTGTACAAGAACAAACAATTATAATTATTCATTATAATTATTATTTAATCTGTTGGAGAGATTCAACAGGCTTTCAGGCTTTAAAATCAACTATGCAAAATCCGAGACATTAAATATAAACCTACCAAAACTCATAGCCATAAATTTCAACTTTATGTTGCAACATAAGGCTATTAAATATCTCAGTATATATCTCACAAACAATTATATATCTTTATATAAGGAAAACTTTCCCAAATTGCAGACTCTAAGGCCTTGCCCCCGCTGCCTACTACAGCACCCGCTGTGGTGGATGCTGCACGGACTAGAGCCCTCCCCTCAATGGCGCTGGGCCCGCTGCGAGGGGGGGTCGCAGCGCTGGGGCGAGAGTTGCTCCTGCTCTCAATAGAATTGGGAGCAGGACTTGCGATGAGCGATAAGGCATGCCCCCCGGCGGTTTAGCCAATGAGGGCGAACCTGCCGGGTGATGTCACTCCACCGCCACGCCCCCCTCCCCCCCCCCCGGTCTCTCTTCCTGCAGTGAGCTGCAGATCGGGGAATCAGCTGCACGCTCCGCCAATCTCGCGGGCGCGCGTTGCAGCGGAGTTACCGGGGCCTTAGCCTAAGGGAAGACATTCGAATCTGGTCCACGTATGACATATGGTGGATTGGTAGAATCTACTACATAAAAATGAATCTACTCCCTCGGATTCTGTATCTGTTTCAAACTCTTCCGGTGCTGGTCGTTCGTAGGGATATCCTTTCCTTCCAATCTTTAATATCCAAATTTATATGGAACTACAGAAGACCGAGTGTGAAGAGCGGGTTGAAGGGGATCATGGGACGACCGACATTGGTGGGTGGATTAGCGGTACCTTGCTTGTCCTATTCCAAAATGGCCCAATTATGTAAAATTGCTTAATGGCATACAGACCCCAATTTGAAGAGGTGGAGGTAGAAAAATTATTCTGCTCTCCGTCAACATTGCACAATTTGATTTGGTTACCATAATTGAAAGTCAACATTGACTGTAAACCGCTTTGCTCAATGACCAACTCCTTATCAATTTGGGAGTCCATAAAACTCAGATGTAATTTAACCATTACAAAAAAATCAATGATGGCCCCCCTTTTGGGGTATCCAGATATTTCTCCAGGGATGGTAACAAAGTTTTTACAATTTTGAAGCATTGTTAGATTGAAGGATCTGGAGGGTAGAAATTGTATTAAAAAATTTGAACAAATTAGGTCGGAAAAAGACATGCCACACTCTGAATTCTTTAGATACCACCAGATAAGAATATTTAATACAAATTTAGTCCCCGGCCCCCATATCAAATTTTGAGAAGCTCTGTATATTAGAAACAGACACTAGCGGACTTACATCTAAAATGTATAAGGAAGTGACCTATTCTAGCCTCCCGAAAAATGAGGTAGATGTCTCAGTGGGAAGCAGAGCCAGGGGAAGTCCTAAAAGAGGAAGAGTGGGATGAGATTTTTATTGCGGTAGGCAAAAGCTCAATCTGCATGACGTTAAGGGAGAACACATACTGTATATGGTCATGATGATGTGGTATCTCACTCCACTAACATTATTAAAATTTGTCGCAGGTAACTCTCCATTGTGTCCAAAACAATGTGGAGATACAGCAGACTTGTTACATATGCTGTGGTCTTACCCTCAGATTGCCCCACTGTGAGAGAAAATCAGAGATTGGCTACAAAGGTCTTGGGCCTCACCATTCCATTAGACCCCTGGCTGTTTCTATTAAATAGAAAACTACCAGGCATTTCAGGACTGAAAGTAAATTAATTGCACATTTTTCAACATCAACTAGGTGCGAGATCGCAGCATTATGGAACATTATGGAGAGCCCAAACATTCCCAAGATTTGGAACAGAATTTGGTTTGTCAGCCAAATGGAAAAGTTGACAAGTTTGGCCAACGACTCTGGTTCTACATTTCTAAAAGTGTGGCTACAGTGGTTAGCCCAAAGGGATATCCCTGGGGTAAGTGTAGCCACAATTATGCTTTAATAGGACAAGATGCTTTCTCTCTTGACAGAGGTGAAAAAGATTTATGACACATGATATTAAATGAATATATGTGAACTGTATATTAGTCAAATAGGCAGAGGATAGAGAAGAGTCCACACCGGGGACAAGATCCTGGATATAGGTGAAGAGGATCTGACTTGTATTAGAAGATATTATACATGTTCCCCCTCCCTTCCTCTCCTCCCCTCCTCCCCTCCTCTCCTCCCCTCCTCTCCTCCCCCACTTCCCCTCTCCCCCTCTCCCCCCTACCCCCCAGTTAGGTATTTGTTGTTTTTCTTTAAGTGAATGTGTTAACGGATCATTCTTAAGTAATGTGACATGGAAACTCTGTATGTTTCCAAAAAAATTTAAGTTGAAAAAAAAAAAACTTGCATGGCGGCCAAAAAACCCCAGATAATATTTGAAATTGGAGTTAAGTGAGTTCAAGGGTTGTTAATCTAAACCTGAATGTCCATGACTCTAAATATTCCCAAACACCACTTGGCCCTACAAGCCAAACCCCAGGACAAAATGGAAACACATTGTTTCTGCTTCCAGCTCAGGCTCATGAGGCAACGCCTTGAGAACAAGCTACATTTTCTCCCTATAGGCAGTATGTGGAATTGCAGCTTGAAGGGAAATGGGAGGATGGGGGGGGAAATGGGAAATGGGAGGATGGGAGGGGGAGGGAGAACTAGTCAGGCACCTGTGAGCTGTCACAAAAATTGAAGACATAGAAATAAAATAATTTTGTTTAATTGTATTGTATTGTATGTTTTTATTTGTATAGCGCCATTAGTGTACATAGTGCTTCACATTAGTACTACACGTGACAATCATATAAATAACAAATAATACAAATAACACATCATGGGAATAAGGGCTTCAGACATAAAAGTAACATTTCGGAAGAGGAGTCCCTGCTCCGGGAAGCTTACAATCTAATTGGTGAGGAGAACGTACAGAGATAGTAGGAGGGTATTCAGGTAAGTGCGTCTGCAGGGGGCCAAGCTTTATGTATCGTGTATAGTATTAGCTTCTTTAAACAAGTGTGTCTTAAGGTGGGTCTTAAAGGTGGATAGAGAGGGTGCTAGTCGGGTACTGAGAGGAAGGGCATTCCAGAGGTGTGGGGCACTCAGTGAGAAAGGTTTAAGGCGGGAGAGGGCTTTAGATACAAAGGGGGTAGAGAGAAGACATCCTTGAGCAGAACGCAAGAATTGGGATGGTGCATAGCGAGAAATTAGGGATGAGATGTAAGTAGGGGCAGAAGAGTGTAAAGCTTTAAAAGTGAGGAGGAGAATTGCATGTGTGATACGGGATTTGATAGGAAGCCAGGAGAGTGATTTCAGCAGGGGAGACGCTGAGACAGATTTAGGAAAGAGTAGAGTGGCACCTGTGAGCTGTCACAAAGGATTCTGGCAGCAGCGTTAAGGATAGATTGTAGGGGAGACAGGTGAAAGGCAGGAAGGCCAGATAGCAGGAGGTTACAGTAGGCGGGACTGTTGCACACAGTATATATGAGACAAGTCAGGTGCTGGTGTGTAAACATCTACAGTTAGGTCCGGAAATAATTGGACACTGATACAAGTTTTTTTATTTCAGCTGTGTATCAAAAATAAATTCAAGTTACAGTTAAATAATGAATATGGACTTAAAGTGCCGTCTATCAGCTTTAATTTGAGGGTATTCACATCCAAATTGGAGAACGGGTTTAGGAATTACATCTCTTTAATATGTAGCCCCATCTTTTTTAAGGGACCAAAAGTAATTGGACAATTGACTCAAAAGCTGTTTCATGGACAGGTGTGGGCTATTCCTTCCTTATTTCATCATCAATTAAGCTGGTAAAAAGTCTGGAGTTAATTCCAGGTGTGGCATTCACATTTGGAAGCTATTGCTGTGAACCCACAACATGCGGTCAAAGGAGCTCAAAATGCCAGTGAAACAGGGCATCCTTAGGCTGAAAAAAAAAGAAAATCCACCAGAGAGAAACATTAAGAGTGGCCAAATCAACAGTTTGGTACATTCTGAGAAATAAAAGAGAGCACTGGTGAGCTCTGTAACACAAAAAGGCCTGGACATCCACAGAAGACAACAGTGATGGAGGATCGTAGGATCCTTTCCATGGTAAAGAAAAACCCCTTTACAACATCCAACCAAGTGAAGAGCACTCTCCAGGAGGTAGGCATATCATTATCCAAGTCTACCATAAAGAGAAGACATCACGAGAGCAAACACAGAGGTTTCACCATAAGGTGCAAACCATTCATAAGTCTCAAGAATAGAAAGGCCAGATTAGATTTTGCCAAACAATATCTAAAAAAGCCAGCCCAGTTCTGGAAAAGCATTCTTTGAACAGATGAAACTAAGATCAACCTGTACCAGAATGATGGGAAGAAAAAAGTATGGAGAAGGCTTGCAATGGCTCATGATCCGAAGCATACCACTTCAACTGTAAAACACGGTGGAGGCAGTGTGATGGCATGGGCATGCAAGGCTTACAATGGCACTGGGTCACTAGTGTTTATTGATGATGTGACAGAAGACAGGAGCAGTCGGATGAATTCTGAAGTGTATAGGGATATATTGTCTGCTCAGATTCAGCCGAATTCAGCGAAGTTGATTGGACGGCGCTTCACTTTACAAATGGACAATGACCCAAAATATACTGCGAAAGAAACCCAGGAGTTTTTTAAGACAAAGAAGTGGAATATTCTGCAATGGCCGAGTCAATCACCTGATCTCAACCTGATCGAGCATGCATTTCACTTGCTGAAGACAAAACATAAGGCAGAAAGACCCATGAACAAACAACAACTGAAGACAGCTGCAGTAAAGGCCTGGCAAAGCATCACAAAGGAGGAAACCCAGCGTTTGGTGATGTCCATGCTTTCCAGACTTCAAGCAGTCATTGCCTGCAAAGGATTCTCGACAAAGTATTAAAAATGAACATTTTATTTATGATTGTGTTAATTTGTCCAATTACATTTGAGCCCCTGAAATAAGGCGACTGTGTAAGAAAATGGTTGCAATTCCTTAACGTTTCATACAATTTTTTTTTCAACCCCTTGAATTAAAGCTGAACGTTTGCACTTCTATTGCATCTCAGTTGTTTCGTTTCAAATCCATTGTGGTGGCGTACAGAGCCAATATTATGAAAATTGTGTCAGTGTCCAATTATTTCCGGACCTAACTGTATATCTTGAAAACGAGAGGTAACTCTCAAAGTATTATTTTCTGGTAAAACTTATTATAAATAAATAAAGGGCAGAGACTGTATTAGCTTCTCATTGCCAGTTAAGTGTCTCTATACATACTTATATACTGCTATACCCATTCAGTTCCATGTTTGTGTATCTTAGGGTATACATCTGTACAACCCTCTCTGGGATTACTATGTTCATTTAGGGGGTTAGAGGCCATAAAAGGTTAACTGTAAGGGTTATTGCTGGGTAACACCCCTCTCCCATAATACTGTATGTTGCAAAGTAACTAGGCAGGGGTCTAGGCACACCCTTCTTCTGGAATGTGATTAGTCTGTCACCTACTCCAGGATGACTCAACAGAAGTTAAGCCCCACCCCTGTCTGCCTGGAGACAGGAAGATGAGGCTGGATTATCAATAAGAGAGGTAAGCTTTTAGAGCCTGAGATCCATGCAGGAGATGCAGAATCATAGTAAGTAAGAAAGACTCCCTTGTTGAATTCACATAAGGGTGGCTTCGACAGTGATTGCCCAACCTGGAGTGTCACAGACCCTTCGGAAAGCTTGGATGAAGGCTGCAGAGTCATGAATGATGGGAGAACCCCACTCATACAAAGTTGATGCCCATGCCAGAGCCTGACAAGCCAGGAGAGAAATGATAAATGCCACGAGAGTGATGGGAACTGAAGGATGATGGTTGTAAATCAAAGTGGATCTGGCATTGATTCTGGAACCCCCTTCAGCCAGAGGGGGGCCATCATAGCGTTCAGGATTGAGAATAGTTTGCTCCTTGAACCACTGGAATGGGTGTCGCTTGCTGGACCGCAGGGATGGGTGTCGAAGAGGGATCTGCCGGGGATGCACTGAGAAAATGGGTAGCAAGGTTTCGCAAGGAAGAGGTGATGGAAGCCAATACAGTATCAAACATAGCCAGGCGGGTGGAGTGCTTACCCAAGAGTTGGCCCTTAAGGGACACAGCCTTCGCCCCCTCTGTAGGGTCCTGTAACATTTCTGACTGCAAGACAGGATACAACCCGCAGGGCAGAGGTAGGGAGTAGTACACCAACCTTTGCCTGGGATCTGAGGGATGGGATGCAGGGGTAGTCAAGTCCAATTCCGGGGTCAAGGCAGGCGGCAGGCAGGGGTGGTCAGGTCCAGGCAAGGGTCAAGAACAAGCAGGTAATCACAGAGGCAAAGACAGCGCTCAAGCAGAACAAGGTACAGAGTACTTTGCATGAACACTGACATGGAGCAACTGCCTGCTATTTAAAGCCAGAAGCAGTTGCTGGCACTGAGGACCAGAGAGAGTATGACTTCCTGTCAGGAAGTGAGGAGCAGGAATTTCCAGGAACAAGATGGTGATGGTAGCTTCAGTGAGGGTGAGAGGTCACTTCCTGTTGGCAGCCATCTTGGATATCCAGACAGATCCCTTAGCATATGGCCTGTGCAACATGTTACGGTTGCGTACGTCACTGTGTACTGTCCAGGAGACAGACCCGCTGGGCAGAGGTGCACAGTAGAGTCCGACCCGTACCTGGGCTCTGAATCCTAAAGAGTAGAATCATGAGGTCTAGGTCCAAGGTCAGGGCTTGAGAAGTCAGAGTAGTAGGGGTCACAGTACCGAGGTCAGGGCTGGAGAAAGCAGATTGGTTTTAGTCACAGGTTGGGATCAGCAAAAGGGAGGAAGAAGGCAGACAGGATAAGGTTAAAGCAGGAGTCCAGGTAAACAGAACATTGCACAAGCAAGGAGGAGAGGGTAATGAATCCTTATAAAGGGAGCAGACAGATGCAGGCAATTGCTTCAGAAGGAAGCTGACTTCCTGGTCATGCTGGTAGGGACAGATGTCTTGCCTTAGTGGCCATATTGGGAGATCCTTATAAGGTAAAGAAATTCAGTGAGCCATCTGCCAGCCAAGCACTGAACTGCAATAACATAAATAACTGCACAAATAATTTTTCCGGCTTACCGTAGACAAAGTGTTCATGCCGCACATCACAGCTCCCCTGCTGAAAGTAAATGATGTTACATCTATATCAGCTTTGATCTCTCACCATACTCTTGCTTGTTTCCTGAATTCTACCCAAAACTGTCTCCTTTCCACCCCTTTCACCTCTACTGCTCTCTTTCTCTTACCTTTAACATTTTTCCCTTCACTGCCCCTTACCTATGTAACTACCTCATCATCAGCATCCAATAGCCTAAACTCATGGCAACTCTCCCACACTCACAATTACTCCTAAAAATGATGGCCATCTACTGCACTTATTCCCTCATCTGCTTTCTCTGTGTCTCTTATCATGCCACTTAGATTGTGTTATTACTGCGTACTTTGCTTTGTACTGTCAAGGAGTCAGATCCGCTAGGCAGAGGTGGAGAATATAGACTGACCCGTACCTGGGATCTAAATCCATAATCAGTAAGCATAGTGGGGTCCGGTTCCAGGTTCAGGGCAGGATGCAGCGGCTGAGTTGAGGTCAACTGGAACAGCAACAAGACAAGGTAGGAAGAACTTTGCACAGGCAAGGAGAGAGCAGAATGGAAGCCATATAAAGAGATATGACAGGTGTCAGCAAACCCACCTCAAACAGAGGCTGACTTCCTGCCTCGGTGGCCATGTTGGTATAGGCTGTGAGATCAGGAGGCATACATGTTAGAAATCCTAACAGATTATAAACTCTCCGGGGCAGGGATTTCCTTTCCTTTTGTCTGATCATATTTGTTGCACTTATTGTACTATACTTCCCTATACTGTATTGTCTCTCTTATAAAGTGTTAAGTACAGCTGTGGGTGCTATATAAAAAAAATATACATGCATAATATACTATAATGATAAATCCCTTTGACACTTACTACTGTACATGGTTACTGTATGCCAGATGTATCCATACAGTTGACCAAACAAACCTTTTGATATTAACAAATGTATAGTATTGTAACGCCGATGCTGCCCGCACACCAGACCCGTCCCTTGTACTGAGGTGGGACATATGTGTGCACGCACCCACAGCAGAAGGAGCGTGTCCAGATTGTGGTGTTTTGGTGTTGCCAGGCCAGGTGGATATATCTATAGCAATACTTGCCGGTACCGGGTAAAGAAGAGACGTAGTAGTTGCCGTTGCCAAGGTCAGGGAGTGGAGAGGTCCGGAAGGTCGAGATGCAAGCTGAGATCGGGGGACGTGAGAAGCAGCATAGTCAGGAAGGAGCCGGGGTAGAGAGCCAGAGAGAGTAGTCAGCCAAGCCATGTCATAACCTGAGCAGCAAAGAGAAGAGGAAACCAGAGTAGACATCCACAAGTGGAGACTATGTCGAGCAATGTGGAAGTGGTAAGACAGGCACTATATAGTGCGGCTGACCAATAGGAAGCGAAGGCAGGCCTGGAGGAGCGTGTGGAGCCGTCCTGGATAGGTTACCTTGATAAGCATACAGGTGAGCAGCTTTGGTATTGAGTTGTAGCCTGCATGTGAGTTGGGGGCATGGTTTCACTGCCAGTGCAGTGAATAAATTAACTTCGCCCGGCGCGCGCTCTGTAATGTTGGAGAGCGCGCGCCCAGGACTAATGGTAGCCACCTGAGTGCAGGCTGCCTGCGGGGCAGCGGTGGCCCATAAGAGACGACGGGGAAGGCCCACAACGGGCCGGGTGGGACCGGCAACGGGGACGTCCCACGGCAGTGGGAGCAGTAAGAGGTGAGGAGGGGTCACGCTGCGACCGCCGTGACCCCCGAATCCTCACAAGTATGCACACTGAGATAGGACTGCAGGATTATTGTAGCATACTGTTTACTATAAAGTAGTAAAGTTGTAACTCAAAGCCAATAACACATTATAATTAAAAGAAAATCTTCAACAAATAATGTTTTGAATGAGAGCCATTTAGTTAAAACACAGATGATTAAAACAAGACTCACATTTTCCTGCTCTTCTAACAAGAATTAGTAGTAATTATCAAAATCAATGACAAGGAATATTTATTCTTTGACCCAAGTCTACATATATTGTCTGGATGAGTAGATACTCCTGTCCCGATTTTCGAACTTTTTTGAGCAATTCATCACAACTATGATCCCTCTGTTTATAAATATGGATGCATCACGATGGTTGGTTTTGAAAAGAAAGGTTACAGTTACTTACTTTGAGCTGCTTGTGTTTATCAGTAGATTGATTCTTATGATTATTGGGGCTGGATTAAATTACATTTGGCTTTCCAAGCTGCTCATTCCAGCTGTGTGTTGTTTACATCGCCAACCTACAGTAATATAGCGCCATGAGTCTGGAGTTTAGACCTGGATCTCCAAGCTAATACTTTTTGTATCTATGCAGAACTATTGCAAATCAAAATACAGAGTTGCAACATGGTTTTCTGATGGCATGGAGGCAGGCTTAAAATATTGGGATAGTATGAAGCCATTTTCTGATTGTGATGCCTTATACTCCCGTGAGATTCTAACTTTCTGTATCAACCCCTCTAGCCATCAATACCACCTATAGCACTAATTCCATGTCACCTACAGTCTTCCCTCCATACCAGCTCTGTTTTCCCCCTTCCTCCAGACTCCAATCTTTCATACATAGCTGCCCGAGCATTTTATCCATACTAGCACCAAAGTACCCTTCACCTTCAAAGCATTCATGTCGGTTTACATTTTCAGGGCTCCACGGATTTTCCAATGCACTATTTTATTGCCAATAGATTGACTTGACGTTTTATGCCATTCTGCTTTTCAGAACGGCCGTGTGTGGCTGAAACGTCAAGTCAATCTGTTGGCAATAAAATAGTGTATTGGAAAATCCCTGGAGCCCTGTTCTTTATACCTTTCATTGAATATTGGATTATTACAGAGAATCCTGAACCAGGAGCATCGGTATTTGTATTCCCCTTTGTTTATTTAGATATTTGGTGTGCAGCAGTTTTCTTTATATTGGTTTACATTTTCATACAGGCTGCAACTTTGACCATTTGGATGTTATTTTAGAGAACTGAAGTCCAAATTAGGGTGAAAGGGGTGTCCTTGCATGGCATAATTAGGTAAAATATCTATACTGGCCCAAAGATTAAAGGGAGTTTGCAGTGAGCTGCCTGTATTTGTATTTATTTATTTATAAAAATGTTTTACTAGAAAATAATACAATGCGAGTTACCTCTCGTTTTCAAGTATGTCCTGGGCACAGAGTTATAATAGCAATACATGGTTACATTAAAAGAACAGAGGTTATACAGTCAATTCACAGACATTTCATGGACAGATAGAGTTGGAACATTGGGAACAGGGAGATAAAGGCCTGGTGGGTTTCAGATTGAAATAGAGAAGCTCTAACTTCACCACATATCATCGATAAAACAGTATAGATAATTGGCATCAAAAGGACAGGTGCCACTTACTTGTTACTGAGTACTGGAGATGAGGTAATATTCAAAAAGCAAAACCAGAATATGACTAGTTTAACTGTTTTACAATCAGCAAAAATAAAGTGGAATGATTAGAACATTTTTGGGAAAGATTGCTGTTTCACAGATTCATCAATGAGTGGTATAAAATCATTGTTTCTCTGGTAACACTGTTTTTATAAGCAGAACAGTCTGGTTTGAGATTTTAGTTACTGTACATGTTTTATTCAATCACATTTGCTAAAAAAGAAAAATGTCATAATTACATAAGCTTTCCCTTCAGCCTCATAGTTCGCCTTATCTGTCTTAAGCCCAGAACTACAAAAGGGTGTAAAGCTTTAGCATGCCTTTACTTCCTTTCATATGACTGAGAGTAATGGTGTGCTAAAGCTTTGCACCCTTTTGTGGATCTGGGCATTAGCAATTAGTGTATGTAGGTCAGTTCATTTTTAATGCCTGGGGCAAGTTGATATTTCATATCATTTTTCTGAGTCCTCTTTTTTAATTAAACAAAGTTAAACAAAGAGACAGCTAATTCATTTAAATAGGAAATACTTTTATTCCAGTAAAAAAAGAACAATACCGTGGAGCTGAGTATAGCAACAGAACAGTATGCACAAATTAACTAAAAATGATAAGACTCAAATTACATTTAGTTATCTTGCAAATGAAATCAACATGAAATTTAAATTGCTTCTATGACACTGCATACTAAATTCATGAATACAGCATACTGTTAAAATCGTATTTTAGCAAATGTGTTTTTTCAGTTTTAAACCTCTTATACTTCCCATGCAGAACAGTAAGGAATTAATTCCCCAAATATACAGAATGCCTTCAGCAACTGCCTGAGTTTTGTTCAGGATATACTTTACTTGTTGTTGGTGATATTTGCATTGATCATTTTTCATTAAGGTTCCTGTCCAGGTTAGTTATGGTGCAGTAACACCATATACCATTATCAGCAATTATTCACATTAACATTTATCAAGTTATCCATTAGATTTCCACGTTGACTGTAACAAAACCACGCAGAAAAAATTCTTAAGCAGCACCCATGTTCATTGTATTAAAGAAAAACTTGACTCTCCATCATGTTATTACTTCACATTACACTTAGGGGTTTATTCTGTAAACTGCCAACGCTGTAATTTGGGCCATTCTCAGCCCAAATTCCCCATTGAAGTCCGATCAGCAGCTTTGTCAGATTTAGAACAAGTCGCGAAGAAGGAACAGTCCTCCTGGGCATCATTAGCAGCTGAAGAGAGTTAAAGTTCAACAGGCTCAGTAATTTTGTTAATGATTAATGTTGCTTAACACTAGCTGCAGTTGGAGAGGTTTGGGAATTACAGTAGCTTCAAATTAACCAGCTTTGATTTTTATGAAAGAGTTTAGACTGGTAGCCAGAGCAAATATCTAGTGAGATTATTCTGTCTGTATCCTCTGAAGTGTGAATGATACACTTGGTAATGCAGTTTTGCACTAGTTTTGCCCCAGTTGGGCAGTTTAGGGAGCAGAATTATTATCTCCCAAGGAGGGAGATACATAAAAGAGGGATAGCAACGATCGTACATAAACTGTCGTTCACTTCAATGGCTATGACCGTGTGATCACAGCTATTGTGCTTTCATGAATCTCTTTCATGGGCATGATTATATTATGTAAAACATTTCTGGGCCCTTCATAATTTTTTTTTACAGAAACTCAATGCCTATTCTTCTGCATATAAATCTAATTACTAGAGATTTAATGGACATTTTGGATTATTTTTCAACACATTAATTCACAAAATATTTATATGCAGCATTTCCCCCCATTTTGACATGAAAGATCACAATTTTCACCAAACTTACAACAATGCAAGCATATAAAAGTATGAATTAGCATCCATACCTACTGTATGTACCATAGTGAATAAATCATATTGTGTTCTCATTGGCACTGCAAGCAGTGCTCGGATCTGCAATAGTACGTTTTACACAAAGAGGAGTAGAAATAGCCACTGTAACACAAGGACTGAAGGAGTGGCTCAGTGAGTGAAGGCACTGACTCATAAAACAACAACCCTAAATTTGAAGCAACGGAGCCTGGTTCAAACTATGGTGTCAGTTCTTTGTGATTTTGGGCAAGTCACTTTATCTCCATGTGCCTCAAGCACAATAAAAAATATCTAAAAAAAGCTCTACAGTGCAGAGATGCAAGCCTCAGAAATTATATATACAGTGCTGCGTACACTGTCAGTGCTGTACAAGAAAAAATATTATTGTCATGGCAGTGCTTTTGCACACTTCGGGGGAAATCCACAGAAGAGCATTACATTTTTTTGCGTTACGCTTTCAACCTTTCAAAGTAACTTTATCTGTAAAGCATTTCTCACAAGTCCATAGCGTTACAATGTACTCACATTTACAGTACCTGAAAATAACAGATCGATATTTTTTTATGGAAGTTTGGCTGACCCAAATGCAAATCATATGGTAATGAGCAGTTTACCTAACAACGGAGATCCTCAGACCTCAGTTTATGTTAGAGCACAGGAATAACGCAATGATATTTAGGACCTTCCAAAAGCTAGCATTGCCTACATCCAGAGCTTGATTATCAGTGGGTTGTTTCTACAAATAGCCTACAATAATGATTCACATACAGTATGACAACAAGAATTACCAAGAGACAGAAGTTGGAAAAAGAAAATGTTATTACACACAGTCCAGTCACTTTGTGTATATATATGACACCGTACCCCTGATGAATTTAAAACTCTGACGAAATGCGTACTGTAGGGTGTTTGTTATCTGTGCTTGTCGGACACTCTAAGGAGCCATTACGCCAGCTATACGGGGGAACTAAGGAACAGAGGAACCTAACCTGTGCTGTACAGTGCTGGAGGGAGGAAGCACATCCCAAACCTCGTGACCGGAAGAGGAAGTGCGTCGCCGGTCCAGCCAGGAGATGACGTTCCCGAGACCGGTCTCCATCCAGTACCCCACAGATGATCTTCTGTTTGTACAATGTGATTTACCAGCTACTTTTGTGAATAGTTGGATTTTATTTAAGTCAAGAAATTGTTTATTTTTATGGAATCATGCTATGGGGCTTGTGCTCTCCCCTTTTGTTTTGTAGTTTGCATGGAGGATTTGGTGTTGTCCTGCGGAGAGCTGCTTGGATTCTACAGCCTTTATTCCTACAATTATTTTGCCATTTTGATCCCAGTATTCATTTTATTGCATTGGCACCTATTTGGTCCATTTTTGTTGTTTTGTTTGTATTGTGTTTCCCTTGTTACCTTACTCTCCTTCCTTTTGTTTAATTGTCATCTCATTTGATTTATTTTAGTTTTTGTGGAGAGTTGTGTTAGTGTAGTATTGGTTGGTCTTACTGGCTTCACATTGTGAGGATTGGACCACGGCCCCACCCGCGTGATGCGTTCCGTGACGTGCTGGGTGATCCACCTCTCTCTGAGGGCGTGCATAGGAGACGTGCTGCCAGGCTGGGGAACAACTCACGGATCGGGCTTAGGCCTCGCCCACGTGACATCTCGAGTGATGCCACTCACCTGCGAGCAAGCACCACATTACCCCGACCAGGACCGGACCCAGGCTCCACCCCATGCCACCCCCCATGACACAACAGAGGACATCCCTCACACTTCACACAAGTGCCGAAATACCAGGGGCACTCGAGGGGTTAATGCTCGCATTAATTACTCCACAGCTGTGAAACACACCTCCCCTGCCTATCAGTACACAGTCTAACTGTGATTGTTGATTACCCAGCCACCTTGTACTACTTCCTCATTGGCTACCTGCCCTTTATATGCTCAGCCAGCCCTCTTTCAAATTGGCTGAGCATAAATTTGTTTATGTTTCAAGTGCTTGCCTCAAGCATCCTGCTGCCCTGCTATTGTTCTTGCATTCTGCCTTGATTCTCTGTTACCTTGACCTCAGCTTGTACCTGGACCACTGCCTTCTCTGACCCCTGACCACGGCTTGTATTTGGACTCCCACCTTTTCTACTCTTGGACCCTGGCTACACACAATGACCATCCGACTTCTCCAACCCCAGACCACGGTGAGTATCTACGACCATTCTGACCTCTCCAACCCAGACCCAGCTACACGACCATGATTCTGCAATCCAGACGCGGTTACGCGGTTGTAGTTCGGTTTATTCTGACATCCCCACCTCAGCCTTGCAGTCCCGTACTGTTTGTGGTGAGCCCTCGTTACACACATCCAGCATATTGTTATGTGGTATAGGCGGTACATGATTTTATTCTACCAATTCACACTGTTTTGAGGGAATCCTCATACTGGCATTGTTTTCCACATTTTGGTCCATAGACTTTTTGATACACATCATCTATTCAAATTATCCTTAGGGATCAGCAGTCTCTCTTTGTGTGTAGTCACTTCCTGAATTTAAAACTCCATGTGCAATCAGGAATTCAGCCTGCTCAATTAGTTTGCAGCTGCTGGTGGCTTCTCTAGGGGAATTAACTCCATGTACTCTGGAAAGTCCCATAGCTGCCCTATTCTAGCACCTAGAGACAGTGATTGTATCACAATATATAGCAAATAAAAAGATCACTTTTGAGCACATTCACATGTCTTAGACAGGTCTGCAACCCTGCCTTTCACTATTATCACCTTGCAAAATTTCCAGCCTGAGCCCGATTTCACGTACAGGTACCAGCAAGCTTGCGTGTACCAAAAAGATTTCCAGCTTCATCAAGCTGTCAACTATAGGTGTAGCAGGCCAGCTTTCACCTGTCAACTAAAATGCAGACTACGGGAGTAACAGTGGCTCATCTCCACCCATTTGGCAAAGTTTATAATGAAGGTAAATATAATGTACAGTACAGTATTAAGTTTAAAGCTGCAGTTCAAGCTGCCTTTTAAAAACAAAATATATATATATTCTTTTTTTTTTAAAACAATACATTATGTGCATCAATACCATATGCACACAGACAAGTGATTAGCTACAGTAAGCTGCAGATCAGTCCGTTCTCCTGTAATCAATCGCTTGCTATTTAATTTAATTCAATTCTTGCACAATTATTGAAAATGTAGTCCTGCAATATGATTGACTGAGCAGTTACTACAGTAGATACAATTGGTGGACAGCTAGGGAGAGGGCGGGGCACAAGTGCCAGAGCCTATCAGAAGTTTGTTCTCATCGTACAGACGCACATGTACTGAAGGATAGTGCTTGCTGATGCTTTAATTTCCAATGACGTGACTTGACGCATGCACAATACCGGAAATAATAGCATAATTTTTTTCCCCAGAAAGGAAACGTTGACATCAAGCGGAAAAAGGCAAAAGGAGGGATTTCGATGGACCTCTAATGTCGCTTTTTTAAAACGTTGCTTGCGCATTGTGAATCTGATTTAAAAATCCAAGTAGGCAAAACATTTACAGTGACAGTGCAATTTTTATTGATTAGGATAGAATAATTGTGAGCTTTATAGAAAACCTTTATTCAGTATGCTGCTATGTTTTCATATTCAATACTTTTTTACATTGTACTGTAATCATCACTACTGTTTGACGTTGCATTTTGCAGCATAATTACAATATACTTGCATGTGTAATTAACTCTGCTAAGAAACCCCAAAAATAAAAGTGTATATCTTTTATTCTATATTATTTATTCTATATTTATTTATTTATTATTCTATTATTATTTATTATTCAATACTTTCAAACGCATATGCATGTCATCACATTTAGGCACACGCGTGTGTATCTCATTGGAACCTTGGTGAAAAGCATATGTGTCATCACATTTAGGCACATGCGTGTATGTCTCATTGGAACCTTGTTGAAACGCATAAGCGTATCCTCACATTTAGGCGCATGCATGTATGTTAATTTCAAGTCAGAAAAAATAAGAGCCAACCTTATTGGACATGGGCTTAACAATTTTTGCCATGCTTACAATCACTATCTTTTCATTCTATAGTCACGTATAGTATATTGTATGTTATGAGGTGGGTGGCATACTGTAATTTTTATTTGGGGGTGTTTAAATGATTCTCATGAATTTAAAGAAGGAACAATTTTATTTGTACAGGATAATCAATGAAAAATGAATAATACAAAAATACAGTAGGTCGCCTCTTCTTGCAAATTTACAATCTTGTCTTTATCTTCTTCGTAATGGCAGCATTGCATTCTGTAGTTCTTTTGTCATTGAGAGAGGGAGGGTTTACTGTAAATTACTGACTGTTACTACAGTATACACACAGAAAAAAAAATGAGGGATGTCCCTTTTATTTTCAGACTTAAAATTCACATACACGCATGCGCCTCAATGTGATGACACGCATATGAGTTTCAACAAGGTTCCAATTAGAGAAACTGTACACGCATCAGCGGAATTTTGTTTTACATTCGGAAGAAGAAGCGACGTTGTATTTTTGTATTACTCCTTTTCCCTTTATTATCCTGTACAAATACAACACTTAATTCGTACAAAATACTTTTGTTATGTGTACTCATATTTTTAATCTGTGTATGGCTAAGGAGCCTCAGAAAGGACTTCTTTCCCATGTACACTGTACAGTGTGAACTCGTAAAGTTAATCTTCAAATTACAATTACACACACACACTTGCAGAACTGTACAGCAATATAAGAGACATGTTGAATTGCTATTAGATTTTTTAGACAATAACTCGCGATAGCCCACTTGAGTTTCTCGACGGTATTGCAGACAGCGCTAAAATGCAATTTTCTGAACCCGATATAAACCCGAGTCAACACGCGTCTTAAGGCGGTACGGTTGGAAGAAATCGCCATCACATGGGTATTCCGCGGTATACACCGCGTGAAGTGTTCGAATAACGTCCGCTGCATCTGTATGTGTTAGTAAGTAAGGGATGGATTCAATGAGAAAAGTGCAAAGTGCAGGTGCTGAATTGGAAACGTGAAGAAAGTGTTGTGTGGCTGTAATGCCTTGTTCATGTTTGATGATTGAATATAATGATGTCACATCTATTGTGGCCCATCAGAATTTTTTCCCCATTTAATTTGTTTAATATCCATGAGCAAGTCCTTTGAGTCTTTTAGAATAGATGGTAATGACTGGACTAGCGATTGTAAAATCCCATCTACTGTATACTGTATATCTTGAGAGCCCATCTCTCAAAGATCCAATGCTCGACACAATAGGCCTGCCAGGAGGATGTGTAAGCGATTTATGGATCTTTGGGAGATGGTGAAATATGGGTACAACAGGATGGGAAGGGTATAGAAATCCCAATCCTTTGGTGTCCAAAACATAGAATTTGACCTATTTCTAATAGAGCTCTCAACTCTTGTAAGAAAACATTGGTAGGATCTTTTTTCAAACACTCATAGGAATTTATGTCATTTAATTGTCTCAACATCTCTTGTTTGTAAGCGGCAGAGTATTGCCCCTCCCTTATCCGCGTTTTTTATCAAGAGAGATTTATCTTTTTTCAAAGTTTGGGGTTCTTGTCGTTCTTGTTTAGTTAGATTGCCACACAACGGTGCATTAAATGAGCAACCCTCTGCCAAAAATGTTAGGTCTCTTTGCACCAGTCTCTCAAAGGAGGTGATATAGGGACCTTTAGAAGCATTAGGACAGAAAGTTGATCTTTTTTTAAAATCTATATGTTGGTGCCTAAATAAACTAGACAAGGATTCCTCAAGTGGGTCCCTATTGTCTATTTGTTCTGACAACAGGCCCTCTAAATCGGAGAGTGCACAGTGGTCGCTAAAGTCTAATGGAAAATAATATGGAAACGGATCAAAATCCGCAATTACAACTGAAGTTTGGGACTGCGGTATGGGTTCCATCATCACATTCTCCCACATTCTTTTATCCGATTCAAAGCTTGATGTTTCTACATATCTATATTTAAGGATAGATTTCTTGGGTAGTTTCGTGGATCCCTCATTGTTTCTTTCTCCCTGTAGCGGAAAGAAGAAAATCTCGATTTACCCCTATTGGGGTTGGTAGTGGTAATTTTCTGACAAATGTATACTTGATTTGTTTCATAATCTGGTTTGTCATGGACAAACTTGCTTTGTTTCTGGCTCGTTATTGTTTTTTCTATATCATCTTGTCATGGGAGACAAGGCAATTACCTTTTAAGGTTCAGTTTATTAATCCACCATTCGGATTGTCAGTGATAGGGAAAAAAAAGCGTATTTAACTTTGTGAGACTGATTCGTAGAAATCTGGCCAATCTGCGTTGAATCCAAATCTGCAAAAAAAATAGGTCCTCATCTCTAGTATTATCCCTTCCCCTTTCAATTAGCTAAAGCTTTGTTTCTTTTCCCTTGAGAAATCTGTCCAAACACAATGGAAATTCATGAACTATGATTTTCATAGCAGTAAGGCAGGCTATTACATTGGCAGCAAACAGAGCGACATTGTTTGATGTGAAAAATAAAAAAAATTATACATTAGCTGTAAGTAAACATGCAATACCACAAGGAAAACAAACAGCAAGCATCTATCTACCAGTCAAAATGACAGCAGACAGTTATACTTATTCTATGGAGAACATTTGAAGTGATATTCCTCAATTTCTTTTATGATACCTTACTGTTTTTAAATGACAGAACAAAAAATATTACACTTTTAGGATGATAGCATGGTAACTACAGTATTATTATAGCAAAAAAACTCATTATGATATGAAAGAGAACAGCTGATAACTGAACAGTACATTTCAGTATGAATCTAATCCAGTGATAACTAGGGGTGTATATATATGGCCAGGGTCCCCCTTGGTCCCCGTTTGACCCCTTACCTCAGGAGGCTGGGGAGGGTGAGGGGAGGTGGTCCGGTACGTCTGGAGGGTGCCGGGAGTGTGTGGGGGCACAGCGATCGATGAAGATGCAACCGAGTCGCCGAAGGTTCCCGGCAGCACCAGTTGCAGGGTGCCACCATATTGGTTATGAGCGTGCATTCACAGTACATGTTGCGCATGAGCGGATAGGTTCCAGAAGCGGCGGTCATGTTAGTCAAAGCCCCACAGGGGAACTAGAGTTCCTAGCAGCCCCTGGGACTGCTAGATCAGGTGCTACACAGCAGCCAATAGGGCTGCGAGGAATCCCTTCAACTGAGTTGATACTTGTGGTACAGTTGCAGCCACGCCAGTCAGAGCTGGGAGCAGTATAGGGTAGGTTGTGTGTGCAGGGTGTCTGTGACCCTTGCACCAGGCCAGAGACCCCCCGTAGGCTCCAGCTAGGCCCCGACTCCCTGTGTTTGCTTGTTGCTGATGCAGGGACCCCTCATAGATAGGGACCATGCCCTGTAGCCCAAGCATGAGGGGAAATGCCAGAACGCGGCTGCGACCTGCCCTTTGTGGTCTTGGACCGGTTCACCCTAATGAGAGAGAGACTTTCTTCATGGTGGAACCATCCACCCCACATAGAGGTGCAGGCTGCGCTGACATCGCTGGATCAGTGGATCCGCATTATCTTCCGGCCATACCCCGGTGTAGGAGCACCTGGGCAGGTACTCCAAGTGCACCAACTATAACACCTTCAGTTCTTGTGGGCAGCGCTGTCACACACATTTGGGTAGCTTGCTGCTTGTGGACACCAGGGTGGTTTGGTGCCCAAGGACCCTCAGTACTTTGGGGGAATAACTCATCGGGTGGGGACATTGGTTGGAGGACACTGTGGGGTTATGGCCCTGCGAGATCTAGTTGGTGGGGACGTGGTACTACTGTTCGTTATTCTTCTTATGCGTGCAGTAAACTGTTATTATTACAATCAATGTGTGTATCATTGCATGGGGTCCTGTAACGGGGTTATCCCACATATCCCATACAGGTGGAGGCGCTGTCAGCAGACGGATCAGCCACACCCCAGGCTCCCAGCAGCAGAGGCTCAGGCCTCCTGTGAGCCGCAGGTAACGCACCACATAAACCAAGTCACCATATCTCCCAGGGGGTGGGGGAAAGTGCATTATATATATATATACACACATAATACAAATGTGCTACTGACAGGTAAGGGTAATGGCGTGCTTGACCTTTATTATAAGCAGTCGCATTTACCCTTACCGTTACACACACAGTCTATGTTTTCGCACACAATGCGGAAGCAGAAAGCTATCCCTCATATTTACATAGACCCCCATACTTACACAGATTCCTCCCCCTTCATACTCACACAAGACCCACCAACCCCAAATAATTTGAAGCCTGATCTGTTGAACTTATTTCTGTCAATAAGGCAGCAAGGGTAAAATGTTTGTGAAGCCAGGGAAAAAGCAGCCTGCTCTTCCATTCTATTGCGCGGCTTAAAGGTGTCTCTTGCCCTTAAGTGCAAGGCATTGTGATGTGCAAAAATCAAAGACCCGGTGGCGAGTTACAGGCATGCTGCATTCAAACTGCCTGCAGTTCCGTGCCATTAGTCCATGCAGTAGAAAGGAAGAGGAGACTGAATCCCAGATGAGTGAAGATACAGATGCAACTGTCCGTTCAGGCCCAGCGTGTGACAAAAATCCACCTCGCAAACACTCTACAGCATACTGTAGTCCATAGACGTTGTAATGGCCCATCAAATTAATACAGGGGGAGTCCCTGCTTTTGAATGGGACTCGCAGCTCGGTAGGATTCACACAGCGTGAGTCCCATTCAAATGAAGGGACCCCTGCTGTGTTAATCCGATGGGCCATTACAGAGTCTATGGACTATGCTGAGAATTTTCCCCAACATGTTCATGGAATTCCTTAGAATCTGGACCAAAACCGATAGTTTCATCTCCATAAAATTATTAACATAACCTGTGATAGCCAAATATCCACAAAAACTGATAAAATCTGTCAAAACAGCAGTGGTCTAATACATTATTTAAGGTATGCAGCGGAAATGAGGTTATGAATTGTGTTCTGAGCTTTAATAGTACTTTTGCATGTTTCAATGTAAAGTAAAACTCACAAATTAAATCAATATATATACAAAGTAGTAACTTAATCGTTTAAACCTGCCTTGGGGAATTTATGGGCAGGTCAAGTTTTCTAAGTAGGAGAGGAAGCTTTGGTCTACAATCATCAAATGGTAATAAAGCAAAATAGTGCTAATATCGCCAAAAAAAGGCATTATTCTTAAGGTGCAAGTTATCAAAAAATAAAACACATTTTAACAGTGATATGAAAGTGATACAATTAGTGGTCTGACAATATTAACTACAGGAAAGGATATTCATGTTTGAGTCATCAAACAGTGATGATCAGCATTAATTAATGAATTAATTATAAACGCAAATTATTATCACATGCTTCAGGGTAGTATTACCCGTGTGTTACAGCCTGAACATACCCACAACTCAATCTTACTCTCTCTAATACTGACTGAAATGGATGGGGTTTACGAGAGAGGAGAGAGGAGAGAGAGAAAAGAAACGAGGGAGAAGGGAGAAGAGAGAGAGAGCGAGATAGAGAGAGAGAGAGAGAGAGAGAGAGAGAGAGAGAGAGAGAGAGAGAGAGAGAGAGAGAGAGAGAGAGAGAGAGAGAGAGAGAGAGAGAGAGAGAGAGAGGCAGACAGACAGACAGACAGAGACAGAGAGAGAGAGACTGCTTCAGAAAAAAATAGGGAAAGGGGGAGAAAGAGAGGATGAGGAGGAGGCAATGCTTTCCAGGCAAAAGACAGCTATATAAACAAAGAAAACTGTTTTTTATGTATCACTATCTGTAATTTTAACTATTCAAAAATTCATGCAAAGGTTCCATTATACTAAAATTGTTATTCAATACTGTAGCAATACTGTAGCAATAGATGTAAAATTCTAAATTTTACAGATATTCCTATAGAAATAGACATACAGTACTGTAAAAGCTTTATGGTATAGTAGGAATACAGTGTACTTGATGTGTTATATAACTGTATTGCTCTATTGTTGATTCACAGAGAGAGAGGGCACTTTTCAAGGACATGACGTTAGTGTGAAATAGTAGTAAATAGAACTCTTCTTTCAATACATTTGTTGTCTACTTTAATTCAGATATCCCCATTACACATCTGTTCTGCTTAAACATTTTTGTTCTAATGTACGGTATCAACCAGACTTTCACATTTTGAATACCGTTGTTCTTTTTCTAAAGCAAATTTTCCTTAATATTATAAAAATGTGTTTTTTTTTTTTAACATTTCTGATCTTTGCAGTCTTGGATCTAATCAGACACTAGTCCTTGATGCAGTGGTACCAGCTCAGAGTGCTAGCAGAATGTGTGCATTTATCTGCCTTTAAGTAAACTACACTGCTGACAGTTTTCAAGCTGTCTCTACCAATTTAGATCCCCGTTCAGACTTCCACCAAACTATTTTTTACATTAAAAGCTGTGGAAATGAAAGCTACATATACAGTATGTCAGTATGTCTGTATAATCATGCCCTACTGCCAAACCTTGCACAAGGTCATGAAAGATGTCTAGCATAACCATTTAAAATGTTAATGATTGGACAATTATGATTTGGTACTGTATATAGGGAAAAGTTTCTAAATACAAATACATTACTGGTACTGTATATGTCCAAATTACTATAGCAATTTTACCTAATTTATGTATGACTCCCTAACTATAAGAGATATATATTGTCTGTTCCTTTAGATTCGTCATTGTATTTTGGATGTCAATTCAAAAATATTTTCAACTCTTTTTGAGCCATAAGCAAACATTATGAATGCTAAAGGAGGTGTTACTTATTTGTGACTGACTGATTTATACTTTATTATAGCAATATAATTGCTTAGTGGGACTGAACATGTGTGATAAATGTAAAATATGTTAACTCGATTTGAATTCCCATAGAAAAAGAAGAAGTGGAAAATACAATTTCTTGAACAACACAAAGAATCATGCATATACAGTATATATAACTGCATTTATGTAAAATGTTCCTTTTTATTGCAGAAAGTATAATGTCATGTACAATGAAAGATTAAAATAGAAATGAGGGATTTTCACATGTAGGCCCTTATTCATTATGCTGTAAAGGTAGTTTCCCATCCAGAAGAAGATTTGAAGTCCCATTAATTTGAATAGAGCTGAACTAGTCTCCTGCACTATAAAGTGGTTTCAAAGCATTTTTAAGAAGTCCTTAATCTTTCAAGGGTAGGTATAATCATGTCAGATAGCTATCTGAAAAGGGAGCTTTCCAAAATCGTATGAAGCAAGGCTGTTTTAACATAATAATAATAATAAGGGTATTATCAACCCTTTTACTGATGAAAGACTGGCAGTACCTTCTGGGATCTTGACCATGGAATTGCTTAGGGTGGGGATCACGTGGTCATGACCAGCCCCTACTGACATGAATGGAAGTAGAGGGGGCTCTCCTACCATTGCTCTCATGTTCACATAATCATTGGAGAACAAGCATTAATAGCATGAAATACCACAAACATCACAATACCCTGGCCTGCTGGTCCTACAAAATTCTGAGAGGTTCAAAAGGGCAGCCGACTGCTACATTATACATAAAAAAGGGATAATTTTTATACCTTGAAGTTAACTATTAACTCTTTACTAGAGATGTATGATTATTATTTTTTTCAGCAGTTCACCAGGTGACATTTGCTTATATTTTTTAGAGCAGCAAATTTGTAGATATTGGCTACAATCTACAGTTCATGTGTACTGCCATTTTTGCTAAATTATTTCACAAGAATATAAACTATTCCTGGCTCAAAGCACTCTCCACCTCATTAGATATACAGTACTTTCCAAAAAATAGAAAACAAGTGTTATCACATTCCTGACACACCTCCCAATAACGGGTCAAACAATCAATTTATAGTCAGACAATGGAATGACGCACTCAACAACTCTGAAAGTAATAAAAGTGTGTTTATTAATTGGGCAATATGCCATCAATATGTCCTCAATATATTAAAATAAAATAAGTTAGAACTATCAGAAAAAAATAAAAACGATCTATGAAACAAACAACATAGTGCAGGGTGAAAAAAAGCTAATAATAATGAATTCCAGTCTAAAATACAGGTGAAAAAGTGTCCAAAATGTATATATAAAAGTAAAAAATAAAGTGTTTTAAAGAGTCTAGCCGAGTTCTGCAAAAAAAGTCCTCAACAAACAATGTATCCAATGAATAAGCTGATCGGGAAATGTCCAACTGATACACATAAGTGTTTCTGATATAAGTCCAGAAATTCACGATGTCCTGCTTCTGAAATTCTGTAGTGTCTGAAATCAAAGGTCCACATCCAGAAAAGATCAAATATATACACAATTATAACAATGTCCATGGGACTCTCTCACCCTGTTGTTGTTTGTAATCATACGATAGAACTTACTGTGATTTATAGACACCATGGGGCCTATTCTAGTAGCTTCGAAGAATTTGCTGCTATCCAGAATGGTGGGGCATGTTCCCGCCGAATGCTTTGTCATTTGTCTTATCACAGTATTCAGAAAGAATCTGAAGCCCTCTCAAACCGTGAGGTAGGAAAATGCCAAAACCATTTGGCGAAGCAGCAAAGTGATCTCAGCTTTTTCTAAGTTCTCCCCCGAACGACCTGGCCGCAGTCTGACCTGCACAGAGAGAGCCACCTCTCCCAGCACAACTCTCACAGGTGATTGCACTGTTTTAATTAAAATTTGAATACTAGTGTCGGTGAGCAGGGGGTCTCCGTAGCTGAACCGTATTAATTTCAGGTCTGGGTAACCCCTGCTTATCGAGTTACAAGCCTCAGTATGGGGTTCTGGGATCTCCTTTGCATTTAAATGTCCCAGTCATGTGACGCAGGAGATTTAAACATTGCATGGAAATACGGTACCCCATAACGGGGCCTGTATCTCAGGAAGCAGGGGGTTCCTGAACCTGAAATCCCACACACTTGTATTAAAATTTGAATAAAAACAGCTTAATTCCCTTATCGACTAGCCGCTTAGGCATTGTAGGGGTTAAACCTGAATAGCCTGTTTTTTGGGGGCTGAGGGGGTGGATGAAGTGGGTAGTTGCCCCACGGTGGGTGGGTAGGCCTGCCGGGAAGGTTGCGGGAACCACAATGTTAATGAAGGAGTTAACCACTCCCGCTACCCACCTGGTAGGCCTAACCCTTGGTGCAACTACCCCCTTCACCCAATCCCTCTACCCCCAAAAAACATTAAAAAACACAACAACCCTACGAACCACCTCCTCTACCACCAACAACTCCCCACATACAGTGCAGTAATGGGCAACATTACTACTATCCAGATATGAATAATATCTCTTTTGCCCATACAAAATAAAACATTATCCAGCCAGCATAAAGTAAATAAAACTTCTACTTACGTGTACCCCTTCCAGGATGAAAGCCATCCTCATCTTCCTCCCCGTTCTTGTTCTCCGCTGGCAGGAACACAACAATAAAAAATACAATCTAATGGCCCCTAGCCCATTAGTCACCTTAGCGAATAGTAACCGCTAAAGTAATTAAGGGGTTAACACCCCTCCCCCGCTAACCACCCTGGCGGCCTTACCACCCTCCCCGATGCAACTACCCCCACCCTCTACCCATTGATTTGGCACAGTGGTCCATCATGTCCATATAATATATGGGCATGATAAGCCACTATAGCAGTCAATGTGCAACATAAAAAAAACAACAGCAACAACAAGACACAACAATAAAAAATACCCAAGCACCTAAACACCAGAAATATAAGAGAAAGCAAAAACCTAAACACTAGAACAATAAAGAAATCAAATGCCTAAACACCAGAACAATAAAAGAAATCAAACGTCTAAACAATCCACAAATTGTTTGAATTATTGGTGTTTGATTTCTTATATTCTTCTGGTGTTTAGGTTTTTGATTTATTTTATTCTTCTGGTGTTTAGGCTTTTGATTTCTTTTATTGTTCTTTTGTTTAGGTGCTTGGGTATTTTGTAATGTTGTGTCTTTTTGGTGCTGTTGTTTTTTTTTTAGATTACCCATTGACTGCAATAGTGGCTTATCATGCCCATATTACTGTACATGGGCATTATGTACAACTGTGCCAATCAATGAGTAGAGGGTGGCGGTAGCTGCCCCAGCGTGGGTTGTGAGGCCATCTTGGTGGGTAGCAGGGGAGGGGGGTTAACCCCTTAATTACTTTAGCGGTTACTAACCACAAAAGTGATTAAGGAGTTTAGGGGCCATTAGATTTTATTTTTTATTGGTGTATAAATTGAGGACAGGGATGGGAGGAAGACGAGGACGGCCTTCATCCTGGGAGGGGTAAGTAGAAGTTTTATTTATTTTATGCTGGCTTGATAATGTTTTATTTTGAATGGGAAATGCACTATTATCCATATCTCGATAATAGTAATTTTGCCCATTATTGTAATGTAATGTTATGGTTGTTTGGGGTAGACGGGGTGCCCATTCATTCCCATCGGGGTTATCTTTGTTTCCATTGAGGGCATAGGTAATCACACTGGCAATGAATGTGTGTATTGGCTTATATTTTGTTGTAATGTTTATTGTGGGTAGTAGGGGGTGGGTGAAGGTGGCATTTGGCCCTTTCTTGGTGTTTATACCTACCGGGTGGGTAGCGGAAGGGGTTAACCCCTGCATTACCTAAGCGGTATTAACCGCTAAGGTAGTGTAGGGGTTCACTCCACACACAACCCCCCCGCAAGGCCTAAACACCCACCGTGGACCAAATACCACCTTCACCTACCCACACTACCTACAATAAATTGGGCACTGGCAGTTAACCCCTTCATTGACTTAGTGATTAGCTGCTAAGGTAATAAAGCTGACTGTAAATTTATTTTTATTGTATCGGATGAAAGCCGGTGGTCCCCGCAGCTGGTATTAATGTGTATCAACTCAGGAGACCCCCAGCATCAATCTGATGCAGAAAAAAAAAATTCCTAAGTCCTGCTCTCCAATCCCATCTTGCCACCCTTGGGCTGGCGAGATAAATCTTTGATAAACTCGCAATTCTAGATCTCCAATACTCTGTGTGATGTGGTTTGCCAGGAGCCAAAAACTGCGAAGAAATGCCTTCCCTGTACGATTTGAAAAACTTATCGAAGCTTTCTGAATAGCTACCTAGCAACATTTTGCGATAGCTGCTCAAAATCCTCGATGAGTTGATTATCGAAGCTACTAGAATAGGCTCCCATGTGTCTTTGTCCATCAGGGGAAGAGAGAAATTTGTAGAGCAATATCTTGTTTCGGTCCCAGTTGGTCCTTTTGGCTTTATTTGGGGATCCCTCCTAGACCCCTTATAAACTGTTACGGGCATCTTTAGCAGCCTCATTATTAAGCAACACAGCTGTATCATGGTACTGCATTCTTCTTGTTTGTGTGTTACATCCATCACTTAAGGTTTTGTCTTTCATTCAAATTACTATCTTCCTGTTGCTGCATTCGATTTGCTCTTCCGGTTTGCACTTCCGGTTTGCATTTCACTGATCTCCCATAGTTCCTCTGAGAAGGGAGAGAGAAAAAGGCCCATACGAAACAGACCAATATATAGATGTAGCAAGATTTACTGTCCCGTGACCACGAGAAACTAAGTGTAAATTGTGGAATGTATTTGCATTTTGCGGATGCTAATTTAAGTGAGCAAATTTTTTTTAATATAAAATAAAATGTTTAATATCATACAGTACAACTATTATAGATGAAAAAGGGTATACATTATATTTTGATGATATTCCATGTAATATGATTGTTAACACGTATTGCCCACCTAGTTTGCAACTTTGGAATGCTCCTTTCTTTCTTTCTTTCTTTCTTTCTTCATACAGTACTGTAGGTCCCTTTTTTCTGTAACAAAAATAAAAATACATATTTGTTATTGTGCGTTTGACAGACAGGCTGTGTGTGCTCATAAAGTATTTTAGATAGTCTTCACAATGCAAGGGTCAGGGGTAATCGACTGTGCTGCATTTAGCACCTTATTTATCAAGTGATTCTATTTCATAAGACATTTTCCTGTGTATGAAGAACAGGCTGTAAGGTGTCACATGAATGAACCATAAGATGTCTTCTGGCACCAAAAGGTATCTTATGGAATAGCTCTGCTTAATAAATATGACCCTTAACATTTTCTACCAATTAGGAAGGCACTGAAACTAGAAAACAAACCATGGATAAAAATACATGTCTATGAAAAAATATAAAACTTGTACAATAAAATAAATACCTAACCATATCAGGTATAGCAGCAAAAAGTCATTCTTATTTTTTGGTGTGCGAAGGTGTATGTAGGTCTAGACTTAAAAAGCTAATATGCATATGTATTATGAAATAACAATTATAATGATAGAGAATGGCTCAATACTGTAATACTGTACATTCAATTTGTTTAACTCCAGTATGTGACATATGTGGCACATAAAAATCCATCTTAAATTGCCTGAAGGTTTACCCTTTTTATTACTTGTATCTTCCTTGGCCACTTGTCAAGTTATCATGTCCTTAGGGGACAATGTTATTTGGATTGAAGATATCAGCAGGTTAACTTTCAGGCTACTTTCATTGCCTGGATGAAAATGTGTTAACGTCTTCACCGCTTCACTTTAAACAGACAAATCACTCTAAAAAAAGCATGTGTGTTAGGTAGCACATAATTGGTAATAATGAACCGATATCATGGTGCAAGGGAACTGGGAGAAACCTCAAAACCCCCAGAAAAGTCACATATACTGTATACACAAATGTTCCCAGCACACAGTGTAAAGGAGAATCAGACAAATGTCAAATTTAATTAAAGAATATATTGAATGAACAAAAGTAGATGCAACAAGCAATTGCCTCTAGATAGGCTATGGAGAGTACATCTCATCAAGCAGAACTACACAATATCAAAATGAGGGGGAGAGGAGGAGTGGAGGGGAAAAAAGGGGGGTGAAAATACACAAGGAAAAAAGGGGAGGGAGAGGAAAAAACTACATAAAACAATCGTAAAAGATAAGGTGATAAATACAAGGGGGGAATCGTTTCGGGGCCTAAATCGCCCCTTCTTCATGCCCATTCCCACAGACCTTTTGAGTCTATGGTACTTCCCTTTCTTATGAACCTCAATCTAAAACCTCTCATCTATATCAAGTACTAATATATGAATATGCTAACGACATGGCCTTGATACAATAAATGTGAATTGAGAATCTCCAAAATATGCCTGGAGACACAGAAAAACACCTAAATGCAGCACCTGTACACTCTACAGTACTAGCACAGTAGGGAATCTGCCCTGTGTATCTCAAGACTATATAAATCAATACAAATGCTAAATCTAGCTATTGTACCAGGTTACTCTCTATGGAACATAACGTTGTATAGATTGTTGTATAACCAATTATACGTTGTATAACCAATGTTAAATAAAGCTATGATATACATCAATTCTGCAGGTCACAAGATGCTATTAGAGCAAGAAAAAAGTAAAGAACATTATAAATTCTCAGTGGTCTAGTGCAAAGAGCTGTCATGTAGTCACAGACTGCAAAAAATGATTACATGACAACTCTTTGCACTAGACCACTTAAGATTTCTGATATATAGCCAAGGTGTATTAACACCAATTAAAAACAACATTATTTGAAGACTATGGGCCTCATGCAGAGAGCAGCGCTATTTAGAATTGGAGAGGGGGAAATTTTTTAGCTTTTTTGGAGAGTTTTTTTCTCCATATGCAGAAAGGGCAGAAAACTGCATTTACAAGCCTTTCTGCATATGGAGAGTTTCAACCAGCGCTATAAGCGCTGTTGAAACTAGTGGGGAAAAAATCGGGTTTTTTTTTTTTTCCCCTCCACCGGCCGCGGAGCGCCAGCTGCTTGGTGGAGAGGAAAAATGTTGAAAACAGCCACTAGATGGCGATCGCGGCTCTCTGCATACGGCAGAAAAAAAAACTGGAGAGATTAGAAACTCTCCAGCCACGCGGCGAATTTCAAGTAAAAAAAAATAAATGGCGCTTTTTTTTAAATCTTGCCTTTTCCGTCGGTTTAAAGCTCCATTTTCGCCGGCAAATGGCGAGATTCATTTTTGCGCTGCTCTCTGCATGAGGCCCCATCTGTCTACTTTATTATATTTGGATTTTTTTGGCTGAGTGCAGATATGGGTAATGCTTGTGCATTACTGTTGTTTTAAACGCTTCAATGTTGCCTCAAACTACCCCTCTGTACAGCACAGACTCTCTCTTAACCTATTTGCCCTCCATAGTTAGGCCTCCTCTAAGCTTCAGCAATATACCCAGAGTACATTAAAGTGTCAGAATCAATCTGTCAGAAAATAGTCCTGACATATTTTCTTAGATCTCCCACTCTCCCAATTCCTTTCCCTGTCCACTGGGTGTGCTGCTCTTTTCTGTCTGCTCTGGGGTTCTTCTGTCTGTCTGTCTCCTTGTTGCTCCTGTCCTCTGTCCTTATAGTTTCCTGTTCCTCCCTTGCCTTGGTTTTGTGTCACACTCCTTATGCCCATGCCTCTGCTTCTGTTCCTGTTCTGTGTTGGAGTCCTATACATTATGCTGGTAATCTGGCTTGTCCCTGTTTGTTCAATGCTCCCTGGTCTCAGTCCCTGCTCCTTAGTCTCAGTTTCTGTTCCCCTGTCCTGCTCCTGCCTTACTGTTTGCCGAAACCTGCTTGTGACCCCAACCACGCTACCTGCTGCCTGCCTCCGACCTCTGCTTGTGACACCTACCACGCTACCTGCTGCCTGCCTCTGACCTCTGCTTGTGACCCAAACACGCTACCTGCCACCTGCCTCTGACCTCAAGCCTGTGACCCCAACAATCCTTGCCTCTCCTGCTGTTCTAGCCACCTAGGTCCTACCCGCTCCAGGAGTCTCACCGTGACAGAAAACATAGGCCATCTCTGGACCTCGCCGGAACAGATTCTCTGCCTTCCTGCTTCAGATGACCCCTCCGCTTGTATTGGAGGAAGACAAGTACTTTTTTTGGTTTTTGGAAAAAACCTGTTTAGGATCTTGAAGGTTTTTTTGGCCGCAAAGTGTTCTGCAGGATTTATTGTGCATTTTCTCCCTGAGTAGAATTCCCTTAAAAAAAAAAACCTTGCATTTTTCTGCAGTACCTGGTCTCACCATTAGAGACTCTAAAAAAAATCGCCAGGGCCATTTAAATCGCCGGTTTTGTGAGTGTTGCTATAACCGTATTCAGAAAACGTTGATTACCTGTGATAGCAAAATTCAGAGAATGGGTTTGATGATCACATCACAGTAAATGGCTCATTAAGAGCGTTTTGTTTTTCACTTGGTTTTGAACATTTTTGGTCTATTCGGCGAGATTCTCGCAAAACAGGCAATTTCAAAGAGGCCTATTTAAATAGTCTATTTTGTTTAATCTGTCTCTGTGTTGTTGGGAATGAGTGAGAGACAGAGAGAGCTAGGTGTTTTGAGGAGTTTGTATTGATAGAGAGTTGTTGTGAATTGTGATAGGCTTGTCTTCTGTTTATTTTTTCTTTACTATTTTCTGTTATTGTGTGGGAAAGTTTTGTGCTTGTGCGTCCTTTAATTTTTTTCTTTGTTATTTGTGAGTGGTTGAGGAACGGGTTGGCATGGACGCGAGTAACGGAAGTAGGCATGTGAGTAGGCATGCGCTTGTGATTGAGCGTGATAGTCAATGGGAGTATTGTCTGTGGAGTGAGTGTTGTTGGTGGGCTAAGTGTTGTCAGTTTGGTGAGTGGTGGGGATGGGGTGAGTGGTGGCGGTGGGGGTCTCCTTCAGTCTCTTCTATTGGAACTAGTGGAGTCCAGTCAGCAGCAGAGCAGCTCAGTGGTTCAAGCTAGGCGTATACGTAAGAAGTGTATTGAAAAAAAACAAAAAGAAATATAAGGTTTAACAATGAGGAAAATAAAGTGCTCGTGACTGAGATTTTGCAGCGTTATGATCGTCTCTTTGGGAACTTAGCCAGAAGAACATCAATATCAATTATTGTACAGGAATAATTGCCATGTATTCATCCACATTTCTGCTTTGACTTTGAACTGATATTTACATATAATGTGAAATTGTTATATACACACACATGCTACAGATGTAGCAATGAGTATTAGAACTCTGCCTGGGTAGATTCTGGGGCAGTCTCACAGTAAACGCCTCAACATTTCTGTGAGATTCTTAATGGCCCATAGGATTAACACAGCAGGGGGTCCCTTCAAACTGAATGGGACTGCAGGGACCCCATGCTGTGTTAATCCAATGGGCCATTAAGAATTTTACATAAATGTTGAGGCATTTACTGTGAGACTGCCCCAGAATCTCCCAGAAATTTCTCCGGTATATGTTCTAATACTGGTAGCTGCATCAGTATAATTGAGTTAGCAACCATGTTAATAATTAGACAAAGTCTACAACTGTATGTCAATATTATATATATATATATATATATATATATATATATATATATATATATATATATATATATATATATATATAACACACACAAAAGAAATGTTGCTCACACCAGGAATAAGTGGCTAAACCAGACCCTAATTATCACTAATTGCTTGGGTATCAAAAATAAACCCAAAGAAAAAAGTGTCAGGAATAAAATATTAAAGGGATACTGTTGGTGCTGGGGGATGAGAATAATATATAACACACAAAGAAGAACTAAAATAATCCCCTAAATAGCATTCTAAAATATACCACAAGAATATTAATGTAAAACTGTAGTGAAAAGAACTGGATGCTCCTCAAGTGCAGAAAATGAAAATGATTTTATTATTAGAACAGCAATGAGTACTACCTTAAATCATAAACACACAAATGGCAGCTCCAAAAAGATAACAAACATTGACTCACTGAAAAATACTGTATATATTAAATGCTAACTGATAATCTAATAACTAGGATGTGTCCAAATAATAAAGGTATTACACAAAAACTAAGCTACTAGATACACAGAAAAAACCCTTAAAGTAAAAGACCCTTGCTAGCTAAAGATCACTACATCTAGATGCACAGGGAAAAATATAACATTTAATAAACCTAAACACAGAGGAGTAGAGGGATGAAAAATCGCCAAGATGATAATAAATGTACTTCCAAATAGATAAAGTCCATAAATAGGTCTTGTCCTACGCGTTTCGTCGCTGCATGCGACTTCCTCAGGGGAAAAATGAACTGCTAACAAACTAAATATATAGCCAAATGCTTAATTGAATACTTCATATAACATAAAAAATATATGAAAAATATATATAATATATAAACTATACATAAAAAATTATATATTTTAATATAGGAAGTGCACTCAATTAAAACTGTATATATAATACATATATAGTATAAAAAATGGATATAAAAGTGTTAATATCAATTGTCATTAAATAATATCCATACGGTAATATAAATATGTTATTATGGCTATTAACATATAGCCTGATCACCATGCAGGGCAACATATAGTACACCTTAGGCAAGCTAAACTTGACATACCGTGCGGATAACAACTATCAAAGAGGAAATAAACTAAACTAAAAATATAATCTTGTTACATTTAAATATATACCAACCATCTAGAGTATTAAATTTCAAGTAGATTTCTAACCATCTACAGATACCTTGGAACCCCCCCACACCATATATCAAAATCACACATTATCATCATGAATGGACTACAACTTTTATATTTTATAACCATACATGCAAATATGTAGTCTGTATGGGGGGTATACCTATTAAAAGTGATTATGAATCGAAAAATATTTAAAAATGAACCAAAATATATTTATAAAATATTGAAAAAAATATAAAAATATATATACTTAAAAAAAAAATTCTAAAAATTTTTTTACATTTTTTTTATATTTTTTTTGAGTTTTGTAAATAAACAAAAGAATGATGCAGTCAACAATTATATGCAGGGGACCAAAATACTGTTACACCAACGTGCTTGTATCTATGTGTTCATTAAACCCCTTGGGGGACAATGTGTCTAGTGTATATATCCAGAAGGTCTCCCTAAGACATAACATAGAAAAAAAACGTGTACAAGCTCCAGGAGGTCTAGCAAAAGTGCCTTTAAAGCAGTTGTATATAATATGATAAAGGGAGTTGACACCGAAAAATAAGGATTAAAGGGCTATGCCGTAACAGAATGAATTGCGGATTACTGGGGGTGACAACAGGGGAACACAGTGGGGACAGGTAGTTGTGATATGCAATCACTAAGTCCCCCTAGCCCCGGCTATGCCGGTGTGGAGTACCCTCTACTCACAATAAAACACCACCTTGATCCCCCTCCTTCCAGCTGCTGCCCTGACGCTGCCAGAGACGTCTCCTTTAGGCATCCGGTGGTGAAACAGATCCTCTCAAACAGTAACAGAAAAAGGTAAGGATCGAATATCCAGCCGCTCCATAACAAAAAATATAGGCACTCACCAGCAAAAAGGGGTTAAAAATCAGCTTTAATGGACTACATAAAAAACAAAAAAACAAACAGTAGACTACTCTCCCACGCGTTTCATGCCCACTGTGGCGCTTTCTCAAGGAGTCCTTGAGAAAGCGCCACAGTGGGCAAGAAACGCGTGGGAGAGTAGTCTGTACTGTTTGTTTTTTTGTTTTTTATGTAGTCCATTAAAGCTGATTTTAACCCCTTTTTGCTGGTGAGTGCCTATATTTTTTGTTATGGAGCGGCTGAATATTCGATCCTTACCTTTTTCTGTTTCTCTCCCTAAGACATAACCTCCTGAATCTATCCCCCCCAATAAGAGAAGCAGGATCTTTGTTATGACAAGATTCCCATTGATGACATTGCGCCTGTGCTCTAGGAACCTAGTACTCATGGGGCGAGTGGTCCTCCCTACATACACTGGCGACACACTTTATTGAAGTGTGGCCAGTTCCGCAAGCCGGGAGATTTCCCGGCTTGCAAGTGGCATCCCCTCGGCGTGCCGCGCGTCACCGATGCGCGGTCACGCGTCATCGGGTGCCTGCGCCCCCTGCACGCGCGTCCAGGGCTCCCCGAGGGAGCCCTGGTGTCCCGCGATGTGGGGGACGGCGGCAGGGTGTTCCGGGGGACCCGGCGGACCCGGAGAGGAGAGGGGGAAGCCGCGATCGGCGGGCCTCTCCTCCGCTGCTTCGGCGCGCGCCCGGCACCCTCCGGCACGCGCCAGGTAACTGCTGCGGCCGAGAACGGGCAAATGCTCGAATAAACTCGGCCGCAGCAGTACTGGGGACCACAAGAGCACGATATAAGATATATTACAAAGGTGGAAAGACAATTGATTCTGCCCTTCACATCATGTTTCCTCTGATTTGAGAAAGAACAGAATTTATTTCCGGCAACTAGATGTTTGCATGTGAGACATCTTTTACGTCCACATGAAAAATTGCCGGAAGGACGGCTAGAATCAAGTGAATTCTCACCTGCAATGGCTCTCAACCGACTAGGTGCCACAATGTTCTTGATATTTCTAGCCTTTTTATACGTAACTGGAATAAAAGTAGGTAGAGTAGGTCCTAAGAAAGGGTCATTCCTGAGAATATTCCGATGGTTGTTAAGCACTTTTTTAATTTTATATGCAGATTGGTTATACTTGGTAAAAAATCTGGGACAAATAGTTTGATTCAATCCCATTTCATTAGAGGGATGTGGATTGACCTTTGACTTAGAATTAACAAGAAGTACATCCCTACTGATGTTTTTGACCCCACTGTAGACTCTAGTGACAGACCCCTTATTGTACCCTTTTTCAATAAATTTAGTAACCAGTTCTTGTCCATGAATTTCAAAGTCTTGCTGAGAAGAGCAGTTTCTCTTTATCCGGTAAAACTGACTCTTTGGAATATTCTCCAGCCATTTTTTGTGATGGTTACTCGAGGCATGGAGATAACCAGGGGCTCCTGCTCTCCTCTCTCTGCCGTTACCGAACTATTCCTATTCCCCCCTCTCTTGCCTTTCCCTCCTTTGAGGTTCACACTGTCCAGATCTTCTCTCCTCTCCCTGTTCATGTGGCGGTCATGTATCGCCCACCTACCTCTACTCATCCCCCTTCTGCCTTTCTCTCTCACTTTGAATCCTGGCTCTCTTTCTTCCTCTCCTCAGACTCCCCTGTTCTTCTCCTTGGGGACTTTAATTGCCACATTGATGACCCCTCTCTCCCTTGGGCTTCCCGCTTTCTTTCTCTAACCTCTTCTTTTGGCCTTCAACAGTGGACTGCAGCCAGCACCCACAAGGATGGCCACTACTTAGACCTGGTTTTCACTAAAAACTTCTCACTCTCTGATTTCTCCATTTCCCCTTTTCCTCTCTCTGACCATCACCTCATCTCATTCTCTCTATCTCGCTTCTCCCCTTCTCCACCTCCATCTACCCCCCGGTTCTGCAGAAACCTGCGCTCTATTCACTTACCTGACTTTGAGTCCACGTTACACTCCTCCCTCTCCTCTCTCAGCTCTGCTACAGACCCTGACAAACTGGTCAGGAACTACAACTCTGCCTTGTCCTCCTCTCTTGATCTACATGCCCCGCTTTCTCTCTGCCGCACTCGCCCTTTTAACCCTAGACCCTGGTTAAATTCCCACACGCGCATGTTGCGTTCCTCCACTCGTTCCTCTGAACGCCTCTGGAGGAAATCTCATACTCTCGCAGACTTCCTTCACTACAAATTTATGCTATCCTGTTTCAACTCTGCCCTCTCACAAGCTAAACAAGCCTACTTTTCTTCACTAATCAACATGCACAAGTCTAACCCACGCCGACTGTTCTCTGTCTTTGATACTCTACTCAAACCACCCTCAGCTGCCTCTCCTTCCTCCATCTCCGCTCAGGACTTTGCTGACTATTTTAAGGAAAAGGTGGAATCCATACGTCAGAACATCCCCTCTGTTTCTTCCTCCCATCCTACACTTCTTCCTAACTCTTCTCCTGCCTTCCTTGACTCTTTTTCCACTGTCTCAGAGGAGGATGTGTCACTGTTGATCGCCTCTTCTCCCTCTACCACTTGCCCTCTTGACCCCATTCCCTCCCATCTCCTAAAACCTCTTGCTCCTGCTATAATCCCTACGCTCACGTACATTTTTAACTCCTCCCTCTGCTCTGGAACCTTTCCACCCTCCTTCAAACATGCAACAGTCATACCATTACTCAAAAACAGCAAGCTTGACCCTACCTGTCTTTCTAACTATCGGCCTGTCTCCCTCCTGCCTTTTGCCTCTAAACTCCTTGAACGTCTTTTATTCGCTCGCTTGCTCCATTTTCTCAACACCTATTCTCTCCTAGACCCTCTACAATCTGGTTTCCGTAATGCTCACTCCACGGAAACAGCCCTCACTAAAATAACTGACGACCTCCATGCTGCCAAAGACAGAGGTCATTACACTCTGCTCATATTACTCGACCTCTCTGCAGCATTTGACACCGTGGACCACCCTCTTCTCCTTCACATTCTCCATACTCTTGGCATTCGGAACAAAGCTCTATCCTGGATCTCATCTTACCTCTCCCATCGTACTTTCAGTGTCTCTTCTGCTAATACCTCCTCCTCCTCTATTGATCTCTCTGTGGGGGTACCCCAGGGCTCTGTCCTGGGACCTCTTCTCTTTTCTCTGTATACACTCTCTCTAGGTGACCTAATAACATCTTTTGGGTTTAATTATCACCTCTATGCTGACGACACACAAATATATTTCTCAACACCCGACCTTACACCTACTGTACAAACCAAAGTTTCTGAATGTCTCTCTGCTATATCATCCTGGATGGCCCTCCGCCGCCTTAAACTCAACATGGCTAAAACAGAGCTCCTCATACTTCCTCCCAAACCTGGCCCTACTACCTCCTTCCACATTACTGTTGGAACTACGATCATTCACCCAGTAGCCCAAGCACGCTGCCTTGGGGTCACACTCGACTCCTCTCTCACATTTGCCCCTCACATTCAAAACATTTCTAAAACCTGTCGCTTTTTCCTCCGCAATATAACAAAGATACGCCCTTTCCTCTGTTGCTCGACTGCTAAAACTCTGACTCAGGCCCTCATTCTCTCCCGTCTTGATTACTGTAACCTCCTGCTGTCCGGCCTTCCTGCCTCTCACCTGTCTCCCCTACAATCTATCCTTAACGCTGCTGCCAGAATCACTCTACTCTTTCCTAGATCTGTCTCAGCATCTCCCCTCATGAAATCCCTCTCCTGGCTTCCGATCAAATCCCACATCTCACACTCCATTCTTCTCCTCACTTTTAAAGCTTTACACGCTTCTGCCCCCCCTTACATCTCAGCCCTTATTTCTCATTATGCACCATCCAGACTCTTGCGTTCTGCTCAAGGATGTCTTCTTTCTACCCCCTTTGTATCTAAAGCCCTCTCCCGCCTTAAACCTTTTTCACTGACTGCCCCACACGGGAATTTAAATTCAGACATAGTGATGATAGCGCTATCTCTTGCTTTTACCAGATGTTCGTGGTACAGAGATTGATATTCAATAGTAGGGTCATCACTAAGAGTTATATAGAATGTTTCATCTTGCAATAACCTTTTTGCTTCCTGCACATAGAGCTCCCTATCCTGAATAACAATACCACCTCCCTTGTCGGCCTGACGGATGACAATGGGGTCCTGAGTTCGAAACTCTTTCAGGGCTCCCAATTCAATAGGTGAAATATTCCTCCTAATCACCGGTGTGGCGCAGAGCTGCTCTAAATCATTGAGCACCATAGAGTAAAAGGTCTCAACAAAACTACTCTTGGACTGGTAGGGAAAAAATAGGGACTTAGGTCCAAAAGGTGAACATTTAATAGTCGGTTCTAAATAAGAACCAGGTGGATAAAGAGTTAGTTGGGAATCAGCGAGACCAGCAATAAGGTCGGTTCCTGCTGAATCCACAAGCAACTCCACTCCTCTGGTGGAGTTGTCACTCAAATCCCCAATGGGGTCTTGTTCCATCAGAAGGGACATTAATGCTTGAATACATGCTTGAATGCTTCTTGTGTATTGAAAGTGGTATGTGACCCTTCCCTGAGATGCTTCATGGCAAAATAACGTTTTAAAGTAATTTTACATATAAATTTATTTAAATCCATGAAGAGTTCAAATTTATCAGGGACTGAAGAGGGAGAAAATGAAAGGCCTTTCGCCAAGAGAGAAATCTGCTGAGAGGATAATGTATGAGATGAAAGGTTAAACATACCGTATTTTTGTGGTTCCTCCTTTAGCGATTTTAACTCTACTCTCTTTGGCAACGCTGCCCTGTTCCTCTGAACTTCGCCTTCTTCTTCGATTTTGATCTTGTTTGGACCCTTGGTGTTGTTGTTTCCCCCAAAGTGGGTATGATTTTGTCCTCTGCATACCCTCGCTCTGGGCCTGGTCTAAAAAAGAAGAAGAAGCAGAAGCTGAGGAACAAGAATCAATGGCAGACTCACCTTCAGTTGTATATTGTGGGATCTTACTACCATCACTAGTCATTACTTTGGGTCTGATTGCTCTCTTATCATCACCCTGAATTAATTCTTCATGGTCAAATGTAATAGATTCATCCAGTTGAAGTAGTGAAAACCTATTCTCAGTGGGGCACATGTGAATCAAATTAGTGTATGTATTAGTATCTTCATGTGTCCCACGACTCTTTTCCTCCCCAGTCTTGTCTAGGACTGTGGATGAATGGAGTCGCTGTTCTCTACTAAATACCTGGGTAGGCTTTGACTCGGTGGTTTTAGAGTCAGTGCCACAGTAGGGTTAGGATTAGCTCATTTTTTATAGTTCTTTGTGTCTCTCCCTCGCAAGGGAAATCTCCGGGAGTTTTTCCTCCAATTAGTGACCCTACCATTAGCATAGTCTTCTTCATCTCTAAGTGATTTAGTGTTTTTCTTATTAATAATCTCTTTTTCAAAGGATAATACTCGCTTGTTGACTACATCATCTATTGTCAAAAACTCTGGTAGATCCACAAATGGTTTCAATACATTCTGGATACTCTTAATTTCCTCTTTAATAGATTTTAATTTATCCTCTCTAGAGCACAGGCGCAATGTCATCAATGGGAATCTAGCTAGCCCATAGTCTTTCTAAACATTTTTTATCTTGTCATAACAAAGATCCTGCTTCTCTAACCATCAGGGGGTTAGAGTGTGTGTCATTGTCTCTTATTGGGGGGGATAGATTCAGGAGGTTATGTCTTAGGGAGAACTTCTGGATATATACACTAGACACATTGTCCCCCAAGGGGTTTAATGAACACATAGATACAAGCACGTTGGTGTAACAGTATTTTGGTCGCCTGCATATAATTGTTGACTGCATCATTCTTTTGTTTATTTAAAAAACTCAAAAAAAAAAAAAAAAAATTAAAAAAAAAATGTAGAATTTTGTTTTAAAAATATATATTTTTTTATATATTTTTTTCAATATTTTATAAATATATTTTGGTTCATTTTTAAATATTTTTTGATTCATAATCACTTTTAATAGGTATACCCCCCATACAGACTACATATTTGCATGTATAGTTATAAAATATAAAAATTGTAGTCTATTCATGATGATAATGTGTGATTTTGATATATGGTGTGGGGGGAGGGGGGTTCCAAGGTATCTGTAGATGGTTAGAAATCTACTTGAAATGTAATACTATAGATGGTTGGTATATATTTAAATGTAACAAGATTATATTTTTAGTTTAGTTTATTTCCTCTTTGATAGTTGTTATCCGCACGGTATGTCAAGTTTAGCTTGCCTAAGGTGTACTATATGTTGCCCTGCATGTAGATAAGGCTATATGTTAATAGCCATAATAACATATTTATATTACCGTATGGATATTATTTAATGTCAATTGATATTAACACTTTTATATACATTTTTTATACTATATATGTATTATTTATACAGTTTTAATTGAATGCTCTTCCTATATTAAAATATATAATTTTTTATGTATAGTTTATATATTATATATATTTTTCATATATTTTTTATGTTATATGTTTATGTATTTTCATGTAATTTTATTTCTATGTAATTGTGTATCCCATTTTCCCATCCTTATGTTCCATTTCATCTCTTTCCCCCTCCCAGCCCCAAGAAGTTAATCAATCATGACCCATGTGTCATGTAGTATTCAATTAAGCATTTGGCTATATATTTGGTTTGTTAGCAGTTCATTTTTACCCCTTGAGGAAGTCGCATACAGCGACGAAACGCGTAGGGCAAGACCTATTTATGGACTTTATCTATTTGGAAGTACATTTATTATCATCTTGGCGATTTTTCATCCCTCTACTCCTCTATCTTAGCACTGTATATTGTGTATATTGAATTGCGTCCGGATCCTGTGACATCACCCGGTGACCAGCTATCGCGAGACTTGAAAACCAGGAAGTGACTTAGTGCGCGCGCACGTTCGTGGCGTCCGCGACGGAGGCTACCAGACTAGCTACACGTGGATCGGCGCATTGAACGGAGGAACGGGTGATGAGCCAAGTTATCTTTATTCACTGCTTATTACCTTTATATTCATTGTGAGTGTCCGTAATTGTAACAGGGGAGTTATCCCTGATCAGGAAATGTGCCTCTAATCCAGCAGTGTGGTGGTTAACTGCTGGTAGTCAATTAACCAACACCACCTGGCTGATTAGGTTTCCTAGAAAAACCTGCCTTTGAGACAGGAAGGGAGATTTCCTGAGTCTCACAAATTGTGGGACTGATTATAGGAACAGACGTCTTGAGCCTACCAGAAGAGGCTGCCAGCAAGACACAGGAGAAAGCACCTCTAAACCTGAATGCTGATATAGCCTTAGGAAAAGGCAGCAACACAGGAACAGAGAAGACTTTCCCTCCAACTACAAGAAACAGTTAAGACTTTCCTTTATAAGACTTTTTGTATATCTGCACATATCAAGATATATGTTTGGGGCCGGGAGACATGCTAATCTAAAGGGAGTTGTGGACTGCATAGGTTTCACTAGGAATACTCCCAAGTGGAACAGAAGCTTTGTTTGACCCCTTATTTGGATATGTTTGGATGATTTTCTTATGTTAAAGAAAAAGGCGCAATAAAAGCCTTATTTAATTTCACCTTAAAAAAGTCTCCATTGCATACCTCTGCGCACGTCCTCCTACAGTAATCTAGCAGTATTAATTAATACATTATTTTTACACAGTAATACACTATGGGAGCAGCGCTGTCTTCTTTTTGTTTCATAGAGTGAAGAGGAAAGTGGTTGGTCCTGAAGACTGGCAGCGGCACCCCACAACTAAAGCAGACACTCTCTTTTTCTTTTTTTGGGGCTCTTTTCCCGTTTCCCATTCCCATTTTTCTTCGTGTTGTGTCCTTTGTTGTCTTTGTTCTTGTATTGATATTATACTTGGAGACTACTGCCATTTGATTTTTATTACTCTCCACAAGTATACTTTCTTCTATCCAGGTATCCAAGTTAGCGCAGCAGTAATCTTTTTCTTTTTATATATATATACACACACACATACACATATATATATATATATGGTCATGTTTGCGGTTTCTCAGAGCTTGTTGGGTATCTGTGTGTTTATTAATTATGTGCAGCTGGTCTCAGCTGGTTTTGCGAGGTTAGTGGTCCCTCACCCCTAAGGTTTAAGCTTGCCCCTCCCCACTTTCCAAGTTGGCAGGTCAGTTTCATTTTGCTAGGTTACGACATATTCAATGCTCATTATGCTTCCCCTAATTATAGAGGTACATAAGAATTTTAACTCGGGAGTGTTAGGACCTGCAAACGGTCATGTCTTGAAGTGGCAGCAGGCTTAAGGCCCTTTGGCCAAAGGGTTGAAGTAAATTACCCTTTATTCAAAAGAATATATAGGTATTGCACTGTGTATTTGTGTCACAGTGGAAGTAGCTTTGGGCATCTTTGTTTGTTTTTTGTTTTATATAATTCATATGTAGCAGATACAGTACATCTGCAGCAGATATAGCTGCTGCTTCTGACCTGATTAAAACTCACACATGTACACAATGATTATTTCATGAATTGTACACTACCGACACACTTTATTAAAGTGTGGCCGGTACCGCAAGCCGGGAGATTTCCCGGCTTGCTAGTGGCCGCCCCTCGGCGTGCCGCGCGTCATAGACGCGCGGTCACGCGTCATAGACGCGCGGTCACGCGTCTTCGGGAGCGTGCGCCCCCTGCACGCGCGTCCAGGGGCTCCCCGAGGGAGCCCTGGTGTCCCGCGATCGCGGGACAGCGGCAGGGGGTTCCGGGGGACCCGGCGGACCCGGCAGCGGTAGGGAGAGCGCCCCGATCGGAGGGCGCTCTTCCGCTGCTTCGGCGCGCGCCCGTCACTCTCGGGCGCGCGCCAGGCTACTGCTGCGGCCAAGAACGGGCAAATGCTCGAATAAACTTGGCCGCAGCAGTATATTGTTATTAGACTCATGACAGGTTTACATCCTTGCACATAATTAATAACATTCTTCTCTTCTACATAGTGGCTCAGGAATCACAAGTCTCATCACCTGCATCCCAGGTCTCAACACCTGCATCACATGTATCATCACAGTTACCTAATCAAGGTGAGGCCATAAATGTATTACAATATTCGGCATGCAGTTCCAGCCACGACTGCTACGTTCCGTTTTCAGAACTTGGTCCCTGAAAAGCGGGTCTATTTCTCTCAGAGCATCTTTTTGAGATCTTGAATTTTCTGCTGGTGGTTTGGTGCTTAGAATCTAAGGTCCTGATTGGCTGCAAGGTTTCTTATAGTTTTTGGAGTCCATTCACAAAACACTACAGCCAATAAGCGCGTGGGAATTTCTTTGCCAGCCTATCACCGATTTACCGGTATTCTAAAGCCGGGCGGGCACCGATTTCAATTCTGCTAAGGGGCATGTGCCAACCTGGCACCTCTGCCTCTTAGCATATTGAACCCCCAGCTGTGCCAAGCTCCTCAAAGTCTGGGGCTGGGCAAATGGTGGCCAGACAGCACTTTGTTATACCAGGACGTGTGTACTTGAGTGTAACCCCGCCTGTTCTAACACCTTGGCATCCCTAAGGCTTTCAAGTTCGGGACCTGAGCAGACACAGTGGCACCAAGCCTGATGGCCAGCTGGACTCTCGGAACCCGGGACTTTGAAATCCCGCAGTTCATATACAGGTTACAAGCATATGTAACTATTAAATGCAATCCTTTAATAAAATATACCTCTACACTGTATCTGGTGCTAAAAATGACTAAATCCCACTTTCTGGTGTCAGGGATAGAATAAGGAGATATACCCTCTACTCTTACTAGCCTTATCCCTGCCACACTGTAGAAACCTGACTCTACATTTGGCACACAAATAAAACCATCACAGCTTTATCACATAGCTGGAGCACCCCCTGAACCCCTATACCCGCGTCAGGGTGACTTGGGCATGAACGGGGCATCCCCCCTTATATAAGGGACCCCGGTACCATTCTGGGGCAACCTTGATCCCCTATGCCCTTTTAACCTTTCTGGTCTGGGCTGAAGCAGGGACTCCTGGTGGTGAGTCACAAGAACGTTTGCATGGTAGGATTTTGATTGGAGCACCGGGCTTCAATGTATCTGAGAATCAAACCTGATTCTTGGGTACATCTTTGGGGTACCCCATAACTCGGGGACCCTGCAACATAGCCATAATCTGAAAAGACTTTCTGCACAAAACCCACCCTGAAACTCCTAGCCTAGCAATCTCTGCTTGTTGGCACTCCTGGAAAGGCAAAAACACAAACATTCTTTATTGTCGCATAATTTAAACACAGTCACAGTAATGCACGTGCGTCAGCCAGGTCCAAGAGCTGACACTCTAGGACCCTAAAATGCAGATCAGGGGCAACCAAGTGGGCTTATCCTTTATTATTGAGTCTGGTTACCCCTTACTGTCACAGGGGGTGGGGAAAGGTGCAATGAAGTTAAGCCATCTTTGGCAAAAGCTGTGATGACAGTAGAATAAAAATCATTTGAACTGTTGTAAAATGTAATAAAAGTTAAAACTCCCTTGAGAACATGTTTCTGTGTGTGTGATACAGTAGTGCTGACGAGTATACTAAAACAAATCTGGGGCAATCACCAACAAGACCCAGGTACATGCTGGGTACATGCTGGGTACATGCTGCAACATTTCAGTGACATTTCTGCAGACAGACTAATGTCCCATCGGATTACCAGCGGTGGTCCCTGGCAGTCCCATTCAAACTGCCAGGGACCCCTGCTGTGTTAATCCGATGGGCCATTAGTCTCTGAAGAAATGTCACTGAAATGTTGCAGAATGTACCCAGCATGTACCTGGATCTTGTTGGTGATTTTCCAAGTCAAGTTTTAGAATACTCGTCGGTGCACCTGTATTTTCAAAACATTATGAATAGCAGACCAAGCCTACTCAAATGTGAAGGTTTTGAATAGTATTCCCACGTCTTAAAAAAAAGTGTATGCCCCTTCCTAAAGAAATAAAAAGGAAGCGATTTTATTAATGTAAAAATTGATCAAATATTTAAAAAATGCATCACATAATGTTTTCTTAAAATCACTCATTTATTAAGCCCTTGTCGAGAAATAAATAATAATAATAAAAAAAAGATATGCCTTTTTTTTCTGACTTTAACATTCACATTGGCAGTGAAGTAATTCTTGAGAAATCACAATGCAGGACTTACTGTATCACCCCTGCGCATGCGTGTGAAAACGGCAAAGACATTTCTCAGCCAAGAATCAAAGGCTCAAACTTTATGTGCCTTTTTTTTATTTTTTCCGACTTGCAGTTAGCATTGGTAGTGAATTCATTCTTGAGAAATCACAAAGCAGGACTTGTCTCCCCTGCACATGCGTGTGAAAACGGCAAAAACATTTCTCAGCCAAGAATCAAAGGCTCAAAGAGAATGTGTCTTTTGTTTTTTTTAACACACGTCCCATGGCCAGGCAGGGGGAGATGTGGAGAACACGTCCAATGTTTTTTCCTTGGCTTTGGAAGGGTGAGAGGGTGGGGATAGGTGCAATGAAGTTAAGCCTTCTTTGGCTAAAGCTGTGATGATAGTAGAATGAAAATCATTTGAACTGTTGTAAAATGTAATAAAAGTTAAAACTCCCTTGAGAACATGTTTCTGTGTGTGTTATACTGTAGTGCTTACGAGTATCCTAAAACAAATCTGGGGCAATCACCAACAAGACACGGGTATATGCTGGGTACATGCTGGGTACATGCTGCAACATTTCAGTGACATTTCTGCAGACAGACTAATGGCCCATCGGATTATCAGCGGGGGTCCCTGGCAGTCCCATTCAGTCCCAAGCCTACTCAAATTTGAAGGTTTTGAATAGTATTTCCCCTCTTTAAAAAAAAAAGTATATGCCAGCTCCTAAAGAAATAACAAAGAAGTTATTTTATGAATGTAAAAATTGATAAAATATTTTAAAAAATGCATCACATTATGTTTTCTTAAAATCACTCATTTATTAAGCCCTTGTCGAGAAATAAAGAAAAAAAATATGCATTTTTTTCTTATCTTTTTTCTGACTTGCAATTAACATTGGCAGTGAAGTCATTCTTGAGAAATCACAATGCAGGACTTTATTTATTCATTTATTTTGTTATTAATCTTTATTTTTTGGATTTCTTATCCAAATTAATTGCACATGTAAAGTCTAATTACTGTATACTGCAAAATGCAACATCATTGATAAAAGAAAACAGCAACATACAGTAGTGTTTTCCATTAACCAGGAAATGGAATAGTGTAAAAGCAAAAAACCTCTCATTGTGAAATTTTAGTACAGGCTATGACATGTGCAGTAATTGAATTGATCACATACTGTATAGTACTACAGTGCATACTGTAGTGTGTTGTCAAAAATATTAGTGTGGCAAAGTTTTAAAAGTATGAAGCTGGTATTACTGATGGACTGTATAAAAGTAAAAAAGGCAACGTTTAAAAAAAGCGAAATTAGAGTTCCATCGAACTTCATCCTTTTCTTTTGCTGCTCGATTTCAAAGTTTCTTTTCTGGAAAAAAAAACTTTATGCTATTATTTCTGGTACTGCACATGCGTCAACTTGTGCTATATGGTGCATGTTTACAAGCATACTGTACTGTCATTGGGAATTAAAGCTAATACTGTATAGTGTAACACTGTATAGGACAATACATTATATTTACCTTCATTATAAACTTTTCCAACCGGGTGGAGATGAGCCAATGTCAGAGGTGTATTGTGCGTAGAAGCTGGGGTCACTCATGTCGTCTGCATTATAGTTTACAGGTGAGTGCTGGTAGTCAGATGGGGCCAGGTAGCAATGATTATAATCAGGTAGGTTCACTAGGTTTTCAGTGACTTGTCATCTGTATTGTTTTCACTCATGTCATCTGCATTATAGTTGAACGTTGACTGCTGAAGGTGGTCATCAGACTGGGCCAGGTAGCAATCATTGTTGACAGGTGGGGTTAGGTAGCAAGGATTGTAATTAGGTGGGTTCACTAGATTTTCAGTGATGTCAGTGACGATCAGCCCATTATTGCAATTGTCTTGGCAAGCCGGGGTTGGTATATTGTAGGGACGGGAAATATGAAACTTAAATGGATTTAACCCGACCTTTCTCCTTTTGAAGTTGCTATCAGCAAACAAACCGTCAAAACCTGGGTGCACAGACCAATAACTCCTGCTATCTCCCTCAGGAGGGGCAGTGTGAAAAAAAAACCAATCCTCATTAGTTAAAGTTTGCCTTATCGAATGCTTCCACCCACGATGCTAAGGTGAAAATTTGAAATAATCGTAGTTCACAATGATATGATGGTATATCTCTGCTAAAGTCGCCTTCTTATCTGTTCCAGCGATAATTGCAGAAAACATTAGATATGCATAACTGATTTTCGGTTTTGAATAAAAACTTGGCATGATGTTGAGTGTACAGGTTTGGGCTATTCAGCAATTCTGCAGACATAGCAATTGAGAATAATGTACCCAACATTGTGTTTAGATACTGAAATTATAAAAATGCCTACATTTGATAACGTCTTTAGCGACCAAGGTCATTTTACAATGGATCACTGTGGTGGACTCTCTTTTTATCTGGCTTTTAAACACCTGTAAATTGCAACATACAGTACAGTAACTGTGCTATGCACTGGATAGGGGATTCATTTTGCCACCTTGCGGATATGCGAAGAACTGCATCCAAACAAGTCAGAATCCAGGTAATTCAATGAAATCAACAACGCTAAACACAGGTGTGATTGGCCGCATTAACGCAAGCGTTTGCCGAGAATAGCGAGTGAATCACGCGTGGAATACAGCAGACATTACGAAAACGGCTCTAAGAAATGTTTGAATAACGGCCGCTGCATCTGTATCTCCTATGCATTTAATAGTCCTGCATCACGTGACATTGGTAATGAAAGAAATTGGAGATACCAGGGGAGCACTGCACATGAAATGAATGTGCTTCATCTCCGGAGACCCCCTGCTCATCTACACCAGTATCAAAATGTATATACACAATGCTTCATGACCTTACCTGCAAGGTTATGAAGAGGTTAACTACACCCGCAACCCCCCCCCCCTCCGCAAGTTCTAAACAGACACCAGGCACAAATACCACCTTCATCCACCCACAGTAGCCACAACAAATGTTCAACTTATACTTTACCCCTTAATTGCATTAGCGATTAGCCGCAAAGGTTTTTAACTTTTCATGTAAATGCATGTTTATTGCGTGACATTCATGACAGGGGCATCTGCTGCTGCTGATATTAATGGGCATGAGATCCGGACACTGCAGCCATGAATACTATGCTGAATTTTTTTTTTTTTTTTCTAAGCCCCGTCTCGCCACTTTTAAGCAGGTTTCAAACACCTTCACGTCCAATGGCATGATGATTTTGACAGAAATTCGACATTCTAAAGCCGAGATAGGCATCGATAACAAAATTGTTACTACTAGAATTGCCCGCGTTTATGAACCTGACGAAAAGTGGCGAAAAGTGGCTTTTCGCCGCTAACTCTGCTTATAGAATCAGAGTAGGCATTTTGTGTGATAAGTGCTCGATAAATGATTTATGAACGCTTAGTGCATAGGCCCCTCAGAATTTCATTCCCTGGACAAGGCTTGTGTCTCTCTGCATTTCATGGTAGGCCACTGCAGATTTTCAGACTTGCATTTCTAAAAACAGACTTGCTTTTGATTTCTTTGACAAAAATGCTCCTATTATTTTGCTGCCGGCATGCTCTTATTCCCCTCAATCTGTGATGTTCCTATGCCTGATTTTAAAGTTTCAGATGTAACTGCAAATTTCTGTCTATTGTTTCCCCTGCAATTTATGATATTTCTGTGACTGATGCTAAGGTCTCAAATCTAAAGGTCAGCTCTCCTATATTTTGTCTCCCTTTTGTGCCCAATATTTCTGTTTTTCATTCCAATGCTTCTGCTTTAAGACACATTTCCTCTTAACTGGTTTCTTGGGAAGTTTGGTTTCCACCTGTCTGAAGCTATGTCTCCCACTTTGAAAGCAGTCTTGAGCAATAAATGTAAACACAGTACCACTGATTCTTCAGAGCTTCTCAAAGCAAAGAGAAAGAAAAAGAAGAAAGGAGGTAGTACAGTAGAAGTTACAGAAGGAATTAAGGATGACCCTTCAACATCAGGAAAAACTGTGTTTGAAGAGAACAGAGCTATGCCGCATCCTAAGGTGACTCACAGAATCATCCCTGGAATAGTGGAAAAGAAAGAGAACGTCTTCAACAAAGGTAAAAGAGCCCTAACCCATGCACCTCAATCTGCAGGGGAAGAGATAAATTGCTTCTATGGACAACTATATAAAGAGCAAGAGGCCAAGGCTACACTACAGAAGTGTCTATCCACAGCAATTGCAAAATGTGTATTACAGGAGAAAGAGAATCATCAGTTGAGGAGGGACCTGGTTATCATGTCAAGTAAGTTGCAGAAGGCATATACTGATGCTGCCCAGGACCAGAGCTCTGTTGATCAATTTAACACAGCACTGGAGATCTCTCTGAAGGAAATTGACAGGCTTAATACAGAGCTTGAATCCTCTCAAAAAATTGTTCACAGGTGTAGTACAGAGCTGGAAGCCTTTCAGGAGGGGATTTGCTACTTAAACATAGAGATACATTCTGTGAGAGAGGCCTTTGAAGGGTTAAATACTAGGTTTGTAACTGTAAACCAAATGAGCAAGAACTTATTTGTCCAAGTCAGTGAAGGAGATAAAATATTCCATGCATTAGAAGAGGAGAAGAGACTATTGACAGAAGAAAAGTCAAGGATGAAATTGGCACTGGAAAAAGCAGAGGGTGCCTTGGAAAAAGAAAAGGATCAGTTGGAGAGTGACAGGGAGCATCTCAGAAAGAAGTTCACAGACTTGGTACTGAGCTGGAACACTATCGCCAGGAAGGCCACGGTCTAGACACAGAGCTGTGTACAGTGATGGATGCCTATGACACGGTCCCGAGGGTCATAGTCAGCAAAGAAAGAGAACATAAACCTGAAGGAAGAGGTTATAAATCTGACTAGTCAGGTCATTGGAGAGACTGAGAAGCTTCACCAAGCCCAAAGAGTAAAGAAACAATTGGCTCTGAAAAAGTTAGATGTACAGACAGCACTGCAGAATGCAGAGAGAGTACTGCAAGAAGAACGTGTCTCCCTGGAGCAGTGCACACAAGCAGAAAATATGCTGCAGAGCCATCTGCAAGAACTGCGTGTGAGTCTGTAGGACACCAAGGAGAAACAGGTGGATGCTGAGGAGAAGCAGCAAGTTCTGCTGGTAGAAAGTATCCAGACTGGTAACAAAGTACTGTAAAAATGCTGCAAGAGCATTTGAGTAGCCAGTGTGTCCCCAGAAAGCAGCACGAGGAGCTGAAGGTCACACTGAGCATAACCAGAGCCTCACTAGAGGAGGTGCTTAGAGGCCAGGTAACTCTGTATGAGAGGGAGCACGATGCGGTCCAGAAACTGAAGCAAGAGCTAGAAGAGCAGAGACACTGCTCCATCCCCAACAGTCAGTACACAAAGGAGTAAGAAACCTGGAAGAGACAAGCTGCTGGGAACCTAGCAAAGGAATTGGCAGAGCTCCAAAATGTAATGAAGGACCAAAATGTAATGAAGGATAGCTCAGAATGAACACAGTGAAGAGATGAGTGCACTGAGAGGACAATTGCAGGATGCACTCAACCAGGGGTCTCTCTCTGAGGAGTGGAAATTGTAGCAAAGCCTAGAAATTGAAGAGCTAAAACTGGCAGCTAAACATACATCCCAGCAACCCACAGCGCTGCAGGTGCAGATCGCTGAGCTCCAGATACAGCAAGCCAAAAAGGAAGAGTGAGAGAAAGTGTCCGTCTGTCAAGTGGCCGGCCTGACACTGCACTAAGAGGTCAAAATGCCGATGCCTGCGAATTGCAGAACCACACAGCCCGTGAGAAGGTCCGACTGCAGCTGGAGCTGGACAAGGTCTGGGAGGAGTATCGGCAGCTGCATGTCAGAAATAAAGAAAATTAAACAGATTTAAGCCTTGCTCTACGTCAGCTGGGAGATATGGAATCGCGACTCAACTCCAAAGAAGCTAAACTGGTAACTGCATTGAGTGGGAAAAGAAGTTCAGAAGGACAGCTTCAAGAGCTAAAAACTCAAATAGCTGGACTTAAAAGCTCATTAATTGATACCACGAAACAGCCCAAGACTAGGACAGTAGAAATAGATTCTGGACATCAAATAGAATTCAAAAGCAAGCTGACAGAGGCCTTGCAAGACCTGAGCAAGGGTAACAAGGGATAGACATTTAGTGCTAAATTTGAGAAACAATTAAGTTGGAGAAAGATTCCAAAGCTGAAAGAGATATATTGGCCATAAAAGGAGACCACGGAAAGTGAACTCAATGTCCTCACTGATTTCTATAAAGAGCCTGGTGGACCGGTTGCTAGTTAGTGTGCTGTCACTGTGAGGGGAGGAGGGCCTCCTCGAGTCATCTTTCCATGAAGGACATCCTGCTGATCCGGGAAGGTCATCCAGAGAACCTCCCTGGAGAGGGAGGAGTAATGTCAGGAAATAGCCATGATATATTTTCCTAGATCTCCCTCTCTCCCAGTTCCTTTATCTGTCCACTGGGTGTGCTGCTGATTTCTGTGTGCTCTGGGGTTCCTCTGTCAATATGTTTCCTTGTTGCTCCTGGCCTCTGTTCTTATAGTTTCCTGTTTCCTGTTCCTCCCTTGCCTTGGTTTTGTGTCAGACTCCTTATGCCCATGCCCCTGCCTCTGCTTCTGTTCCTTTTCCGTGTTGGAGTCCTGTATATTATTAAAGGCCCTTACTGGTAATCTGGCTTGTCCCTGTTTGTTCCCTGCTCTCAGTCCCTGCTCACTAGTCTCAGTTCCTGTTCCGGCCTTCCTGTTGCTGAACCCTGCTTTGTGACACCGACCACGCTACCTGCCACCTGCCTCCGACCTCAGCCTGTGACCCCCAACAATCCTTGCCTCCCCTGCTGTTCCAGCCACCGAGGTCCTATCCATGACAATATCCATGTCAACAATTCAATTCCTACTAAAAGTCTCATTAAACATGTAGATGTAGTATGTAGTGTGTACAGATATGACCTGTGCTACTGGCTATGAAGATGATATCACAAAGTACTTAAATCATTACATATTCCCATAGATATTAACAAGAGTTATCCTTTTTAATCAGTTCCTAGCAGTGTTTCTTTTAGTACAGTAGTAGACGAATAAAAAAAAATATATATTTCTAAATGATTTTCAGAACCTTCAAATAACACTCTTTGGGGCTAATTCTATATGTGCCAAAAAACAGCCTGATAGGCCACTTTAGCACATATAGAATCAGCCCCTAAATGTGGAGCCAGAGAAACAGGAAGACAACAATCTCCAAAAATTATTAAGGATATAAGAATTACCTCACAAACGTAACCATTTTTATTTTGCAAGAATGTACATTGCAAACTTTCAGCAGTTTTCTGATTTTTCCATTATAAAAAGTGATGCAAATGCTTCAATCCCAAAAGTTCATGTTGCACATGCCTGCACGTGCTAAACGTTAGTGAATTGAATTAATGCAAATCAAAGCTGGTGCAGAATTGTTTACCTGTCTCCATAATCCCTGTTTAGGATATGGAGGAACCGACGGGACTGAGGAGTGTCTCTTATCACAGGGCTGGGCTTGTCATAGGGTCCGGGTGGGCGTGACCCTCTGAGACTGTGGAATGGCTTGGTATGTGGTAGGGGCTCCTCCTGGACCTAGTCGTGTGGCGCATGCGCTAGAGGAGCGATGTATATTGGTTAACATGGATTTGTGACGTCATTGTTTTGGCGCCAAAAACGGCAGTCAGCTGTATTTAAATGTTCGGTATACCGTGTATGGCACTTCTTCATAAAGTGCACTAGCACGAAACGCGTAGAAGGGTTGCAGCGCTCTATTTTATGGCTTCTCAATAAAGGACTTTGTTTGCCAGACCTGCTACCTTCACTTATTGCTGTGCGCTGCACACTCTTCGCATTTGGACTCTTTACCTGGATACAGCGGCACGCTTTGGAAGGGAACCACTGGGGGATAAAGTATCGTGAGTACGTTTACCTGGAGCCAACCCAATGAGGTAGGGGGAGGGTGTCTCTGTGCAACCTACCCCCACCTTCAGGGTATTCTTAGAGCCCCCTTACAGGTTAAGTACTGTTATTATCTGATTAGTCATTACCCAGTATGTGCTCCCCTCCATTTAATGTATACGGACCCAAGCACTTTTGAGCACCATTCTTTCACCAAACTAGGATATGGAGGAAGCCTTTTTTTGGATAAAGATTCTACAGAAAACTGTAGCATAAGAAAGAAGCAGATATGTACTGCAAACCTGGGTTATTTTTGGTATGATGATAGCACGTTAAGGTCAATAAAGTTGCATGCTCTAATGGCAAATATGCCTATCTATATTGAAATAGAAACTGATAGGCCATAAATAATCTGAATCCATTATGAATCTACTCTGCAAAATGAAGTACCAAGGGAAAGGTTTGCTCTCATCTTCCCTTTGGCTTTTGGCTAATAGCTCTTGACTGTCTGAGCTGTTACACTTAAAAATAGATACTTTTGTCTTTTAGCACATGCATTGTGCTTGCAGCTTCAGCATACTTCACATCTTTGTATTTTCCTTTAGTGTTATCCTCTATAGTTTTAAGTCAACAAGACACTTTTCTTGGATCACATACCCAGGGAAGCCAACAGCTCCCCTGGGCCCAGAACTAGAGTTTCCACCAGGACCCCCGTGTCAGTGGCCTTATGAGCCCCCCTCTTTCTCTTACACTTCCACCCTCTCACATGCCTCTTCGCGCTCTCATCCACCTCTATTTCTCGCCTTATCTCTTTCTCTCCCTTTCTCACACTTCCCCTCTATTTCTCTCCCCGTCTCACACTCCAGCCTCTCCTCCTCTCCCTCTGTTCATGTATTTCTCTCCCTCTGTCTCTCACTCACCCTCTCACATTGGCCCTCCTTGTTTTACACCCCCACCTCTTCCCTGCCCCCTTTTACACACCCTCTACCCCTTCCTCTCTTAGTCCCTCTCTCATTTGCTCACACTCCCCCTCCCTCTCTTGCTAACTCCTCTCCTATTGCTCACTTACTCCCCCCTCACTCACTTCGACCTCTCTCCCCCGCTCTCCCTCTCTTTCTTAAACCCCATCTCCCCTTCCCTCTCACACCCTTTCTTGTTAATCCATTCTCCTCCTTCTTTCTCTCTCACTCAGTGCCCCCTTCCTCTCCCTCAACCCCTCTCCCCTCCTCACACTCAATACCCCCCTCCCCTCAATAACACACACAGACTTCAACCCTCCCAAGATATTTACCTTATGGGAGACTTCCAGTTCCGTGCAGATCCCGTGGCTGGATGCGGAAGTTAGGCCCGACTTCTGGCGACGAGCGCACACATGGTGGAGGTGTTTGGGGTGAAGGCTGGGCCACAGCTGGGGAGAGCTGGGGTTCAGCAGCCAACAATTGTCTCAGATCTCCCCACCCCCTCCCCATCATCGCCCATGGACATACAATATAAGGAGAGCTGGATTCTAAATGTGTTTGTTCTTCACATATCAGAGGTACTGCAGCAGCAAGCATAGGAAAACTAAACTAAAATTATCTGCTTTAAAAGTGCAGTCAAGGGAAACATTTAAAAGAAACTGTGCCACTGCAGGGAATGTATATGCAGCAATTAAAAATAATATTTTCATTCAAGTATTAAAATAAACTTTTAAAGACAGATGCAAGAATAATTAGTAGCACATCAGGCAAAGGAAAGACCTACCAAAAGTCATTAAAACTTTCCATCTGTGCAAAAAAAACTATAATGTTGCTAAGAACCTCTTATTTAAATTAATATCTGGTTTAATGCATTCATCTTCATGTTATTACTGAATGTGTCTATTTAGTTTATTAAATAATAATTAAAAATATATATTTAAAAAATATATATATTTTTTGCCATTAGTTGGATGGAAAGAAGATAGTTGAAGAAACCTGAGAAGGAATTGTATGGGGTGGAGGAATTCATATTGCACCTCTCAATCATGCATTGACTATTAGGGCCTATAGTAAATTGATCAAGCTTCATAGTATAATGGACATTAACCAGAGTTAACACATTAAAGGTCATATTGACTAAGATTACAGCCCAATTAATACAGTATATGTTCCATATTCATGTCGGGAGCAACACTATGTTATTTAAGTCATACCTAACTTTGGCATTACTCCCAAACAAAATTAGGCTTTAGGAGAAGGAGATACGGTAGAGACAGAAAATCACCTAATCTTTCTCTACCCTCTCTCTGGGCTAGATTCACTAAAAGGTCGGTATTGCTGTATAAAAAAATGGGATTGCGACGATAATTAGAATATAATTTACATAGAATAAAAAAAAATATTACTGCTGTATTTACTAAGAATGATTTATTCCTTAATACTGTATGTTGCAATATTGATTCTCACTTGCATCATTTAAGATTGTGTTAATACATTGTTAAATAATGCTAGCAATTAACATAAGCATTAACTCATAGAAATCTGCATTAGTCATAGTGATGCACGTGTGTGTGTGTGATGGGGGGACGTTGAATTATGCAAGAGGATTTCTTACAAAATCATGTGGTAAAAAATATTTTCACCCCTTTGATGCCCGATGCTACCAATGCAGGCAGTGCAAATGAATGCTTTTAGGCAGCAAGGGGTGAACACACCACACAAACACACTTCAAATATAACACAAAAAGCATAACATCCATACTGCACCGACACACTTTATTCGAGCAAATACCCGGTATGTACCTGGCAGATACCTGGAATGCGCCACTCCTCACCTCTGACAAGCCCCGTTGCATTTGCCTTCCCAGCCTGGGTTCATGCCTGGCTGATGGGCGGCTGATCTGTTAAATGATAATGATTAGGATTTAATAGGCTGCAATGCTTCGCGTGTCTACCAGATGGCATAAATTCATGAATTGTAATGCAGTATATATATATATACTGTGCAGTATTGCAGCCAGCGGGAATAAAATGCTTCAATCCCTGCTTGGAAAATAACTCAATGTACTCGGGCAGAAAACAGTCACAAACCTCAATACACCCGGGTATACCCAAATTCGTGGGACTAGCCAAGCTCGAATAAAGTGTGTCGCCAGTGTATGTATAATTGTTAGGCCTTTAGCAGCCGAAATGTCCATCTAGTGATGGGTTGACCACTTGCTCTTCTAAGGGATTGATATATTAATAAGTTCAAATTTTTTAATATGTTGTATTTAATCATCAATTGTAGGTTGGTTAGTCTTATTTTGTTTATAGTGGCCATTATTTACACAGGCCATATAGGCTTAGCGCCAGCCTACAGTAGGGGGCAGCATGAATCCGTGGATTGGATTCTACAAATCCGTCAATGGATTGTATCGAATGGTGAATTTTGATTAATCCGCGTGGATTAAAACTGACCAAATCGGTCCGTGGATTTTACACAGCAAAACAGATTTTAGAGGGTACATGCAAGAAAATACAGTAAACGAATTTCGGCAAATTCGCCCATCTCTAGTAGTTATCTAGGGAATTCACACATGCATTCATACCTCCCTTCATTTATTCATAGTGAAAAGACATTTGAGCCCAATAACATAAGTCAGCGTTGAAACTTTAAATAGCACATAACATAAAATCAAATATTTTTTTCTCATGCAGTAAAGAGTGAGTTGTTTGGATGTGGCCAGACCAGTACAATAAAACCCTCAGACAAAGGGGGAAATAATGTCCTAATGAAAACCAATAACTACATTAAGGAAAATCTGAGATTACTCTGTGACGTCACCTGTTACCATATCCTAGAAAAAGACCCCACAATCACTTTTCAAAAAGAACTTAAAGTGATTTTAGATAGAGGTCTGGAGGAACAACTCCTATCAGAACATGAGTATCAGTTCATGTTCAACAAAACACCTCAGACGGCAACATTTTATACACTCCCCAAAGTGCACAAAAACAGATCTCACCCCCAGGACGACCAATTGTGTCCGGAATAGGGAACATAACAGAGGGATCTAATGTATATCTGGACAAGGTTTTAAGACCATTTGTTCTTATGCTTCCTTCATATGTCAGGGATACGCAGGACGGTCTACACAGGTTGGAGGGGATAACTGTTGAGACAGGCACCTTTCTATGCAGCCTAGATGTCGAATCCTTCTACACCAGTATTCAACATCCAGTTGGTATACAGGCGGCATCCTATTTTCTACCCACCAGGGGTACACTACACTCCACCCATAATCAGTTCGTATGTGACCTATTGACTTTCGTACGTACGCACAACTATTTTCTGTTTGATCAAAAGATCTACCTCCAGGTACAGGGGACTGCAATGTGCCCCTACGTATGCTAACCTGTACCTGGGGTGGTGGGAGAAACAGACAATATTGAGTGACACACTACAGGAGTTTACTGATAACATCACTCTTTGGATATGTTATATAGATGATGTGTTTGTCCTCTAGAAAGGGAGCAAAGAGCTGTTTATTAGATTTGTGGAGACTTTGAATACGAACACCCACAACCTCAAACTGACACACGAAATAAATGACACCAACATTGTATTTCTGGATTTATGTATCAGTATAAACTCTGAATGTGTGATTAGTACCACTACTCATTCAAAAACAACAGCGACAAACAGCTATCTCAGAGCAGACAGTCATCATCCTACATCCCTCATTAGAGGGATACCGACTGGATAATTCCTGAGGATCAGGAGAAACTCCTCTGAGATAGCTGACTTTAAACTACATGCAGAGATCATGCGCAAAAAGTTTCTAGTACGTGGATACAGCCATAAAATAATCAAAAAGGCGTACCACAAAGCGCTTCTTACACCAAGACAATCACTGCTGCAGTGTAAAAGTAATAGTAGTGAAAAGAAAGTTTTACGATTCATAGGCACATGCAGTGCTCAGTGGAAAAATATTAAAAACACATACAAGAAACACGTGCACATATTGCTAGAGGATACTGACCTCAAAGAGGTGCTGAACAGCGAACCAGATATGGTAAGCAGACGGTCTAAGAATCTAAAATATGCCCTTGTCCATAGCCATATTACCAAACAAAGGTCAAAATCTTTGGTTACATGGCTTCCACCCAAAACAGAAGGAACATATAAATGTGGTTCCTGCAAGGCTTGCCAATATATTAAGACGAGCAAGACCTTCGCTAGCAAAGGTATAGATTACAAAATATGTGGCTTTTACAACTGCAAATAATAGGAGGAACATAGGGCACAACGGATTTAGAATATCCAAACTCATTTATTGAGCCAACACAACGTTTCGACTGTGATGGTCTTTATCAAGTGACAATGGCATAAGCCTATGCCATTGTCACTTAATAAAGACCATCACGGTCGAAACGTTGTGTTGGCTCAATAAATGAGTTTGGATATTCTAAATCCGTTGTGCCCTACTGTATGTTCCTCCTATTATCTATTCAGGACTGATCACAGGCTTTCGTTCAAACATCGGAGCACCGGTAACTGTATCATAATTTTTTTCTTTCATTTTGAGGTGTGCAGCATCTTCCTTACTTGTCTGGACTATTTTTACAACTGCAAAACATCAAGGATTATCTATCTCATTACATGTTGCTGTGGACTGCAGTATGTGGGCAAAACAGGCAGAGAGTTTCGTCGGCGCATATTAGAACATGTAGGATCTATTAAAAACAACATACAGTAGATATTCCAGTGCAAAGGCATGTAAGGGAACATCACCAGGGAAACCCAGACTCCTTATCCTTTCAAGGAATTGATAACCTTCCTCCCACTATCATGGGGGGTGACTGGGATAAGAAACTCCTGCAAAAGGAGTCTAGATGGATTTTCACACTATCCACTTTAACCCCAGGAGGACTAAATGAAGGGTTTCTGTTCACCCCATTTTTATAATTACAGTATAATTTATGATAATCAGACCATCATTTGGGATCACTTTGGGACATTAATTGGCATCAGTACTATTTAATTGGGCCAACATTACCATCATTAATAACCCTCTATCATTTCCCAAAACTACTGTATAATAGCCTGACACAGATTCTCCTTGTTGTCTTTTCATTATATCACTAGAAACATCTTTAGGAGAATTTATCATCACTGTACCAGCATACAAGATTCGTTATGGGTTATGATGAAGGTCTATACCCAGCCTGTTCAACCCACTAAGTTACGAATGTAGAATAACTATTTTAATTCCTACATAATGTATATAGCATAATAGATTGTATCACCATAATGCTATACATGATTACAGTCTGTCCGGACATACAAACCAATTGCAGCAATAAGCACAAGCCTCTTTTTCAGCTATTATCTTGGTACAGCAGTGGAGACTCGTCTCTAGGGGTGTGTTTACCTCTATTACAGTATAGCGGTACACGCTAAGCTAAGCCAAGACGTGTATCCAGGGGTGTGTCAGTACTCAGTGTGCATTGATTGGTCATAAACAGAACCAATGAGTGTCTGCAAGCGCATGGTTGCTATGGCAACACCCACGCTTATAATCCCGACCAGTAGCCCTTGTAACCCGGCTCCGATGAAGCCATGAATGGTGAAACGTATGTAGGGTATGTCTGAGGTCACTTCCGTGTGACGTCAGCTCATCGGAGAGGTGTGGGCATGCTCTTTGTCTGGGTGCTTTGTAGACAGCGTCCATGGGCAGCAACAGCACCCAGACTATAGATTTTCTGAAACTAGCATAACATTGCTTTAACTTCTAAGTGCCATCAGTACCTTTGTGGCAGCCCTGCTGTTGTCCTTACAGGGCAGCACACTGAGTACTCAGCCTAACCAAATAGCTAGCAATAGTAGCAATTTGGTGGTAAGCGGTCCCTTCACAGGGCTCCTACTTACATTAAGGGCTACATTCACTATCAGCAAGGAGTAATTATTAGTTATCAGACATCTCAGCTATAGCCTGCTTCATTACCTGATTAGTTTAGCCTCCACATCATTTGATCTATTTGGTCCTTTTAACACCTGAGTGACTGCCACAGTATTTTCTGCTGTGGCAGCGCTCTGTGTGAATATCCTAACTAAACAGATGCACTGCCATTAGTTTGGTGGTAAGGTGGCTCTCTGTAGGGTCTCTCATTACACTGTGGATCAATAGCCTTTACTATTATTATTTGTCATCAGGTATATCATTTTGTTATTTTCAGGCTAATAGATGGTTACACAGTATACAACCATCTACATTGTCTAAGTGTGCATCTAGTCTCCAGACATATTATAAATGACTGGAGCACTAGTACAATTAGCTACACTTACCCACACCTCTTCGGTTCCTTTTTAATTGTTTTTATTCGGTTTGTGTCTATTAGTCTTGGTGTCCAAACAGTTATATTTTAAGCTACATTAATAAAGATTATTTTTAATTATGGTGTTTCTTAGTGATACTTAGTGTTTCTTAGGGATCCTTTTCTGTCCTAGTTCACCACTTGCTCCCTTTTCCCTGTGAGCACCGCCCTTTTCATACTGTTTGGTTTTATTTCCCTCCCAGGTGTAGAGCAGGGTTTTTCCTACGTTTCATATAAACGTAGTCACTCTTTGTATATATGATATACAAAGGAAGCTATTGCTAAAACAGTGTAGAAATATATACTGAATATATATATAATGGAAATATTACTGTATGCTCATTTGCATGTCTTAGACAGGTCTGCAACCCCACCTTTCACCATTATCACCCAGCACACAGCACTTCCACTGCAGCAAGGGATTCTGGGAAATGACATGCAAATGAGCACACAGTGCCACCTTTTGCTTCAAAACCATTTAACACGCACACACACACACACACACACACACACACACACACACACACACACACACACACACACACACACACACACACACACACACACACACACACACACACACACACACCTATGCGTTTCGTATATGAATATAGTTCGTCAGGGAACATTGGAGGTTCTTACTGGGCACTCTATATATCTATGCCCCTCCTGTGATTGGCTGTCGAAGGATGGGACAGCCTCTCACTCAGGAAAGGCACAGCTGTTATATAATGAACCATTACACCATAAAACACCCTAAAAATATAGGGAATACATTTAACATATAGTAATTTTATATAATTTTTTTTTTATTTTAAACATATAAATATGAAACCATAAAGTCTCTAAAAAGAAAGAAACAAGAATTAGTGCACAATAAAAATCGGTAGATATATGTATCTATTACTATATAGATCATATGGAAAAGAGAACAGAATGAGATACCAGATACCAAGAATAAATCATGTAAGCAAATATAAATCACAAATTTGGGTTGGATCTTAATATAGTAGGGACATGTTAAGTACCTAAAAAATTAAAAATTAAAACAATATGTGGTATAACCAAAAAGGTGAATGTATTAAATGAGATAAAAATAAATTCAAATAAAATCCACATATTAGTCATTGTGATTAAAAAATAATGATAATATAATATTTTATTAATACAATGACCAGACATCAATCTCCTCATTTAGGCCTAGTGGTGCTAATGTATGCATTTTGTACAGTATATCCACAGACTTTCTTGCTTAGAGAGCATTTTGTCTCTGTTTCCACCACGTCTCCCTAGGGGGACAACCTGGATACCAATATATTTCAGAAGTGTAGAATCACAATTGTGTTTATTTTTTAAATGTCTTGAAACACTATGTTGTTCCAGACCAAGTCTGATGTTTCTTGCGTGTTCAAGTATTCTTATTTTAAGACATCTTTTTGTACATCCAATTTTCTGTCTTGAAATAAGAATACTTGAACACGCAAGAAACATCAGACTTGGTCTGGAAACATAGTGTTTCTAGACATTTCAAAAATAAACACAATTGTGATTCTACACTTCTGAAATATATTGGTATCCAGGTTGTCCCCCTAGGGAGACGTGGTGGAGACAGAGACAAAATGCTCTCTAAGCAAGAAAGTCTGTGGATATACAAAATGCATACATTAGCACCACTAGGCCTAAATGAGGAGATTGATGTCTGGTCATTGTAATAATAAAATATTATATTATTATTTAAATAATAATCCCCGAAGAACAGGGCATTACTGGCCAATAATGCCCTGGCTGGAAGAGTTGAAGGCCCGAGGCGAAGCTGAGGGACTTTAACCCAGCCAGGGCATTATTGGCCAGTAATGCCCTGTTCTGAGGGGATTATTACTATTATAGGCTAAATGTAGACCTTTTAAAATAAATAATAGACACTTTTGTATAGTTAAATAGATTTTTTTATTAAAATAAAATGGTAAATACATGAAACCACCTCTATATACGCTTACACTGCAGATATCTATATCCACACACTGCCATCCCCTCTGTGTACACACATACACATACACACACAGCAGCTCACACACAAACTGCTGACACACACACACACACACACACACACACACACACACACACACACACACACACACACACACACACACACACACACACACACACACACACAAAACAGCACACCACATACAACACAGTGCCTCTACACACACACTTGAGCTCTAGACACATAACACAGCACCTCCTCTACACTCACTACACAGCACCTCTACACACACAGCAGCTCTACACACACACAAACTCTGCTGCTACACACACATGCTACACCCATAAACACTGCTACTGACACACACACACACACACACACACACACACACACACACACACACACACACACACACACACACACACACACACACACACACACACACACACTGGAGCTCTATACACACACACACACAGTAGCTCTATACACACACACACACACACACACACATCAGCTCTATACTCACACAAACTGCTGCTACACATACAACAGCACAACACACACACACACACACTGCAGCCACAATAAAAAATGCAGCTACTTACTAAACTTTGCACTCTCCCCCCAGCTCCCAGCTCTACACACAACACAGCACTTCTACACCCCCCCCCCCCCCAATTCAACTGAATCTGCTCAGAAAATCTGAGTCAGCTCGGGAGGGGGAGGAGTCAAACCGTGGCTGATACTTTTTGCCATGTCTCAGAGCTTTTACTTAATTCAAACCAATCCCGTGCCCTGTCTCAGCTGTTCTGAAAGCTGATTGGCTGGAAATAAACAGATTGAAAACTGCATTTTGCAAGCTGCTGAAATTCAGGGCATTACTGATTGGATAATGCCCAGAATTTTAACCAATCAGAGAGCTGGGTTTTCAATAATGCCCTGAATTTTACTGCTTTAGCCTATAATATTTTTTAATCACAATTACTAATATGTGGATTTTATTTGAATTTATTTTTATCTCATTTAATACATTCACCTTTTTGGTTATACCACATATAGTTTTAATTTTAAATTTTTTAGGTACAGTACTTAACATGTCCCTACTATATTAAGATCCAACCCAACTTTGTGATTTATATTTGCTTACATGATATATTCTTGGTATCTGGTATCCCATTCTGTTCTCTTTTCCATATGATCTATGTAGTAATAGATACATATATCTACTGATTTTTATTGTGCAATAATTCTTGTTTCTTTCTTTTTAGAGACTTTATGGTTTCATATTTATATGTTTAAAATAAAAAAAAAATTATATAAAATTACTATATGTTAAATGTATTCCCTATATTTTTAGGGTGTTTTATGGTGTAATGGTTCATTATATAACAGCTGTGCCTTTCCTGAGTGAGAGGCTGTCCCATCCTCCGACAGCCAATCACAGGAGGAGCATAGATATATAGAGTGCCCAGTAAGAACCTCCAATATTCCCCGGCGAAGTATATTCATATACGAAATGCGTAGGAAGGAAGAGGGCGCGTTCCAATTCATTACCCACTGAGGTTTCATTTATTGCAATCATTGACTCTGTTCGGTTCATTTTTGCCGGTAATCAACAAAAGACGCAACGCAACTGAAGCGACGGAGCCTTCTGATGACGTCATCAGTGTGTGCACGGAGAGCCGATACCCGGAACCAGTAAGGAGTTTTCTCTTCATATCCACGACAACAGTACTCTCACTACACAGTGATCGAGCGGAAGGACTGCAGAGACTGCAGTCAGAGAGAGAGAGAGAGAGGAGATCCGATCTGTTTGCTGGGTTGAATCAACGTTATCCAACACAGTTGCAGTCTGTTGTAGTGGTAACATGTCCATATACATGTCATTCTGATTATATAATTTTCATTGATGTACGTGCAATACTCACCCATTTAATCTATAAACACAATTTTTTTTATACTACACCATGTGGTTTTTTGCGTTGTTTCTCTTTTTGTTCTTGTATTAGTTATCGGTTTGTGGAGCCATCCCACGAGCACAGCAGCACCTACCTCCATACAGCACAGGTTTATTATTTACTTGTTTAATAACACAGCACTCAAGTTTGAGTGTACACACTGTTAATCATTTTTGCACAGGTTTGGTTATAAATACCTTAGCACTTTATCACATTTTTTTCTGAGTGCAGATAACCTTTTTTTCACTCTATTTTCTTTTTTTCACTCTATCACATGTTGATACATTGTTTTGAACTTGCTATATTGTTCATCATGAGCTCTAAACATCTGGGCAACTTACAAACTAATGTATCAGTGTGATGGTTTAGATATTTAACATACTTATGTTTTTAATTCAACCACTAATCAACAACTTTCACTAATATTATATCAGAACTGGGTACCTACGCTGACCTATAGTAGTGTCCTAAGGCTTACTAGTTTGGAAATTTCACTCTGGTAATTATATCCTGGGGTCAGATATAAGTGGGACTATAGCCCCACTGTCATGTACAATCATAATACATGAATCTGGTGTTATAACATTTTGCTAATATGTTGAAATGACTGGGTATTTCATCACTCGATATACCCACTCGTATCTCAACTTAGTGTGGATACTTACCTGCGTTATTTTTATACAAGAGTGTATTTTGTAATCATCTGTGTTGCTTATTGATTGGTCATAGACCAATTTACCAATCACTAGACCTTTTACATTATTAATATTAAAGTATTTTGCAATTATTTCATTTTTCATCACTGGAAGTATAGAATGCATTCAAAGGGATTCGGTCTCTCTATTTTTGCTGTACTGTGTGATGAGCTGGTTTCTATCATTCTGTAACTCTAAGGGTTTGTAAATGAAGCACGTATTTTACTACTGTACTGTATGTTGTCCTTTAGCGCATACATAAGATGTAAGGGTTGTGAAGCAAGCATGCAAACACTGATACATCAATTTGTGTAAAGTCGTTACTCCTCATTTGCTCCATATAAGCACTTGCTGAAGTTAATGGGGCAAAACTGACAGGGCAGTACAAACTATATCAAATTGAGCAATATGACCATATGAAATCAGTCAATTTGTACAGTACCAAACCTCCAGGTCTGCTAATGTTTAAGCATTCAAACAAACTGCTTTATTGTGAAGTCGTTGACATGCCTGTACGACCTAATTTCTTAGTTATGTCAGCGCCTACTTGCCCTACTGAAAACAAACCAAAAAAACAAAAATATGGGTACTCAAATAAAGTTAAAAATGTAAAACAGTACGTTTATTTGTTGTCCATTACAAACTGATGTTTCAGATACCTTAGAGATAAGTTGGTTATTTTTGTTCCTGAGTAAGGCTTTAGGAAATGAAATGTTGGATGTTAATGGACAACTAAAAAAAATAATATTTACATTTTTTGACTTTGAGTGCCCATACAGTATGTTTTGTTTTTGATATAGTGCACTCGCCACCCCTATAGGGGTATACTTATTCTTAAAGAGCTCCTCCATCTGCTCTATTTTTCATACTGTAGAAAAATCACATTTTTTAAACCCGCCAATAAATACCTCTACTATACTTAACATTTCAATATTTACTACAGTAGCTGAATTATTTCATACATCAAGTGAATCCTCAGCCAAGTTATGCACGTAAGAACTTAGCTTTGTCTTTTATTGGCAATAAGTCTAATGTTTAAAAAGTAGGTTATTAGTGCATTTCTTTATAATATGGAAATATGAATTTAGTATACCTATACCTGTCTAATAATCTGATTTTCAATCAACAGTATTCCATCGATTAAAAATATAATATGACTAGGGATGGATTTCAACTTTTGCTTATGCTGGCAGCAGGGGCGGCCCTCCTGCTGCAGTGTAGCAGTGTCTAGACGTTACGGCTGCATGTGACACCGCTGTTTAATGGCAACGCATCAAGTGACGTTGCATCGTCATTTGACATTGGGTCTCTGTGGCAACGCTGGAGGATGGGATCATTCCGGAGACAGTAAGACCTCTCTCAACACACACAAAAATCGCTGCCCCCAAGACTGCTTTAGTCTAATCAGCCTTGCGGGAAATCCGCCTCTGATTATGACACAAAGTGGGAGATTCAGGTTATTTTAGAATGAACCTACAGTATACAGACACAATAACACACCATGAAAAAGGGAGATGATGCACTTGAGTGGGATATTACTTCTCACAGCCAGATCATTCCATAAATGGTTTACAAATCCAAATCCTCAAAGGAAATGTTTAAAAGCACCCAAGAACAGAAAATGTGAACTCAAAAGGATAATGCTCATTGACACCTAAAAAGATGACCTAATACTGATATGAGGTTTCTGACCGTCAGAATTATTTGTAATGTTTCTTCCTGCCTCTGTTAATTTTACAATGTAAACCTTTCTCCCCCTTGCACTCTGAGCCCCCTTCACACTGCTGATGGATGGATGGTCATACATGCTCTCCACATTTCTCACTATCCCTTTCATCCATTTATTGCCCTGTCTGTTTATTTACAATTCCCTCTGCTATTCCTTCTATACCTCATCTGCATTGTTTTCTTGGATATTTCATCTGTGTTAAACATGTGGAATGTTTTGCAGATCTGTATTTGATCTGAGGAAGAGAGTAGAACTTTCAAAGCTTGTCCTAAAATATAAATTGTTTGTCAAAAAAAAAGGTATCACCTAATACTTAAAAACTTAGTTAAATCTGTGCACCTGCGCATGTGTGATCCAAACCTAGGCTTGAGATCCCGGGAGCAGATCAGTGTTCTTGTGTGTTAACAGAGGAAGGGAGCAACGCTGATTGAGGAGACCCTAGGGAGTGATTCATGCTCCTTGTGGATACAGAGAGGCCACAACCGTTCATCTCCTTTTCATTTATTAGGAGCAAACAAGAGGAAAGAATATTCAGATGCAGCTTCTCCTAGGTGTACTAGCTTAGACTATTTGCCTCCGAGCGCCAGGAGCCTAATCCGCTTCCAGGACCTTTTCGTGCATCAGCGCTGCCTGTGATGTCATCAGCGCACCACGTGACCAGCGGGTCTGCGATCACGGTGGCGGTGTTTGTCCCAGTGGCACAGAGCTCCAGAGGTCTAGTGTGGCGTTCCTTGTGGAAGTTTCCCCATCTGGAGTTGCAAGAGATCTGTTCTATGGGCTTTCATGTATCAGCATTGCTGTAAGTAGGATTTTAATTTTACACCTACTGGATGTTCCTGTTCCAAGCTTCACGGATAATTTTTTGTCATTTTATATTATTTTTTGCTATTTTATTAAATGCATTAACCTTCTAGCCATTCTTTTTATGTGTCTGTATTTTTATGTTATATTTTAGGGTTACACTATGATCTTCTTTCTTGTTTTTCTTGTCGTTTTTGTTTGTTTGTCTTTTTTATGAGACTTCAATCAAGAGCTCCCTCAGGACTGTTTGATTCCAATGACTGGACTCTGTACTTGGTCACATATTCATCAGGTTATTTCATTAGAGGCGCCGGTAGTGTTTATTTGTCAGGTTTTTGTTGATTTGTGTTAGTCATTTTTTACCTAGGCTGCCTCACTTTACATGTAAAGTTTTTTAGTAATCACTGTCAGCAATAGAATTGTTCACGTATTTAACTTTAGCATTAGCGCTGTTAACACTTTCTTTTTCTTTTTGCTACATCTGTATATTATAAAAAATACAGTATGTCAACATTTTTATCAGCATTTTAATATATTAACCTCTTTTTAGCCTCCATGTCTAGCTAGTCATAGGCAACCCATGGCCAGCTAGCCACTAAGATCTACTGAGAATATAATATAAACCAAACATTGCACTAACTACCGTTTTTGCATACCAATGAAGCTAGTAAAGCAATGCTTTAATAAACTCTACGGCAAACAAGGGGTTTAATAAAAGAAAACAAATGGTTGCAGTACTCAAAGGGTTAATCAACACATCTGTGGTTCCTTGCTGCATTTTATTCATGCAGAAAACCATTGGGCATAACATTTCTGGGAAGTGGGCAACCCTTCCTTCGTCAGGTAGATTACCACAAACAGTGATACCTACCAACATCTCTTAAATGCCCATGAAGTAGCTCACTGAGAAAGGGGGCATGATGAAGGGAGGGTGTTGAGGCCCAGAGTTTAGGGTATATGGTAGTTAAGTTTAGGTGATGGTCAAATCAGGGGCTTGGAAATAGGGGGTACTTGCTCCTCTTTTCCTGCCTTGGACTTGATGATCTTCATGACTCCAAAAAGGTATGCCTACGCTGATGCTGTCCCTGCTTCAGGCACTAGGCCAAGGGAAGGGATTAGGGATCAAAATCCCCCATGTGACCCCGCTGGTAGGCCTAATAACCAATCCTGGGCCAAGTACCCCCTTCACCCAATCCCTCTACCCCCAATAAACATTACAATGCCTACTACCCACCAAAACACAACCCACCCCCTGTACCCCCCCACATAAAAGCATTTTTTATGCATAGGATTGATACCAGAGGCTGGCGGGAGTCCTCGGGTGGTCACTGTGGGTGTCTGGGGGGTCCCTGGGTGGTCCCCGTGGGTGTCTGGGGGTCCTCGGGTAGTTCTAGTGGGTGTTTGGGAGTCCCCGCTGGCCTGCGGTACCAATCCTGTGCTGAACAAATAAAAAGAGCAAAACATCGATATAAATACACTCCCCCCCCCAATGCATACAGTACAGTAATGGGCAAAATTACTAATATCCACATATGTATAATAGTGCATTTGCCCATTTAAAATAAAACATCAACGAGCAGCATAAAGTAAATAAAACTTGAACTCACCCCTGTAAGCCTGCCAGGATGAAGGCCATCCTCATCCTCATCACCGTCCTTGTTCTCTGTTGTCAGAAACAATACATTAAAAAATACAATCTATTAGCCCCTAACCCCTTAACCACCTTAGCGGTTATTAACCACTATAGTAATTAAGGGGTTAACCCACCGTCCCACGCAACCCACTAGGGAGACCTAACCACCCACCCGGGCCCACTATACCCACCCTGTACCCATTGATTGGTACAGTGGTATATCATGCCCATATAATATGGGCATAAGCCACGATAGCAGTCAATGGGCAATCTAATCAAAAAGCATGAAGGCCAAAAATACACAATAATAAAATATATACACAAGCACCTAAACACCCCAGCAATAAAATAACCAAAAAGCCTAATAGTAAGCCCCATCAATAACATTTATCTATCTCCAAAACACCACAATAATAAAAAAATCTGTTATTCCAAAACATAAGAATACAATTCAATAAACACCTAGCCAAGCAAACTATTCAATAAATAAAACCGCTAGCCAAACAAGCAATCAATACTTAAAAGCACTAGCCAATAAATCAATTAATTTAAACCACTAGCGAACAAATAAATGAATTATTAAAACCACTAGCCAACACATCAATTAAAACTAGTAGCCAACAAAATAAATAACTATTTAAAAATGCTAAACTATCGGAAAATGAAATAAAAACAAGCCATCCAAATTACAAATAATTTAATCCAAACAATAAACAGAAAAAGAAAAAACAACAATCAATAGAAAAAAAAGCATTTGCCAAAAAATGCATTGGCTGTCACTCTATTTATCTGTACCCTAAATGGGCACAGATTAATACATTATCAGTCAATGGGCAATCAAAAACATTAAAAGAAAAAAATACAATAAAAAAACTATAAAAATAAAATTACATGCATTCAATATTTTTCTTACCTTTAGAAGCGTTAACCCTCCAATTCCCGACGTTTCTGCAAGCTCTTGTAGCGCAACATCATCAATGTCAATGCAACGCCATCCACCTTGAAGATCTGGAACAGGTAACAAAATTCTCCTTTCTTTTATCTTCTAGCACCTTCTTCTATCTTCTTCTGTCATTATTTATTTCCTCTCTTCATCTGTCAATCCAACCCCATGGTAAGTCCCAACAAATGTTGTCTCGTCGTCTTCTTCCTGTTAAATAAGGCATCCAGGCCTTATATAGGGTCTGTGACATCAAATTTTCAGGTCAGATGGTACAGCTCCAATCTGATTGGATGCTGTATCATGTGCCCGCCTCTCTTTTTTTAAGGATGTGATGTCATCTCCAAGGGAGATACGTCACATCCTTAAAACCACATGACTATAGCACATGGTATTACAGCCAATGGGATTGAAGACAATACCATTGGTTGCTGTACCATGTGATAAGTTACATTAGTTCAAAAGGATGTGACATCACTTTAAGGGATGAGAAATAGGCAAAACATACATAAACAACAAAATAACAAACCCCTATCCCTTTGTAAGAGCTAACTTACTTTCCCATCCCCTATCTGCAAGACTGGAGGGATATTCCCATTACCAGCCAATCACCCCAAAGTCTCAAGAAGTACATTAAGCAGGTGACCCTCCATGTCAGTCTCTGGCAGGTTCCTAGGTCCTCTGTGTCCAGGAAATATAGGTCTCTGGGTGTCTGGGTGTCTGGATCTCAGCACAGCCTTTGTGCTCAAGACAGTGTCTGTGTGCAGGCTTCTCTGCTCTCCTTCTGTCAGCCCAAATGTGAGCTAAGGAATCTCTCTCTTGTGTCTCACATGAGGGTTTTTACAGAGCTCTAATTAGTCCAGGTGGAGACTAGTTAATTGAGTGGCTGCAATTAACTATTTCTCTGCTGGATTCTCAGAGCTCTGAGGCTGCTTTATGTAAACAGGGACAAGTCCCTGTTACACCGGGGGATTTAAATCCTGCACTGGGATACTGGCACCCCATAATGGGGCCTTTAGCTCATGAAGTATGGGGTCCCCGAGGCTGAAACAAATGTGTTTTAGCTCAGGAGACCCCCTTCTCATGTACACTATTATCAAAACAATGAAAATAAATTAATTACTGTAGCGGTTTTTATTAATAGTGTGCGGGACCAAGGGGTCAGCTGAGAAGAACGGCATTGATTACAGCCTCAAATACCCCCAGCTTCCCGGAACCGGCCATGGTATGGGGTGCTGGTATGTCCTCCAGTATTTCAATCCCACGGTCACGTGATACGGACGTTTTAAAATTGGAAAGATGCTGGCACTCGATGCCCCATACTCGGCCTGTAACTCGGTAAGCAGGGGGTCCCTGAGGCAGAAATTAATTAATATGGTTCAGCTCAGGAGACCCCCTGCTTCTGCACACTATTATTAAAAATGACATTAACGCAGCTTAATTACCTTAGCGGATAGCCGCTAAGGCAACAAAGGGATTAAGGCACAATAGCAATTTTATTTGGGGCATAGGGGGTGAGTTAAGAGGGTACTTGATCCTTCACTCACCCCGTCTGCCCCAATAAACATTACAAGATTTACTACCCACCAATGCATAACCCATCCACCCCCTGTGCCCCCTACAACCCCTATACCCCTGTAACACACATAAAATAATTTTTCATCTGCATTGATTGATACCAGAGGCTGTCGGGGGTCCTTGGGTGGTTCCTGCAGGTGTCTGGGGGTCCCCGCTGGCCTGCGGTACCAATCCTGTGCATAAAGAAAAAAAATGCAATACATTTAAATAAACTCCCCTTCCCCGCCCCCCCCCCCCCCCCCCTCAATACATACTGTACAATAATGGGCAAAATTACTATTATCCAGATATGGATAATAATGCATTGGCCCATTTAAAAAAAAACATAAATAAGCTGCATAAAGTAAATAAAACTTGCACTTACCCATGCCATGATGAAGGCTGTCCTCATCCTCATCATCGTCCTTGTACTCCGTGGGCATGAACAGTTCAATAAAAAATACAATCTAATGGCCCCTAGCCCCTTAATCACCTTAGCTGTTAGTAACCGCTATAGTCATTAAGGGGCTAACCCACCCTACCACTCTACTCACCCAGGAGGCCTAACCACCCTACCTGGGGACACCACTGATTGGGACAGTGTTAAAGCATACACATAATATTATGGGCATGCTTTAACACTATAGCAATAAATGGGGAAGCAAAAAAAAAAAAAACAGTCCCAAAATCAAACACATTACATAGAAAAATCAGCACGTTAGAAATGACAATAAACCAATTGAATGGCACAGTGGCACATCATGCTCATATAATATGGGCATGATTTAACACTATGGCAGTCAATGGTCAACAAAAAAATAAACAACCAACAATATCCAATTCAATACAAACAATCACAAAGTAAACAACAATATAAAAGTAAACACAACAAAAACACCTGAATTAAAAATTAAAACACCCCAACAAATATCATTAAATAAAAGATAACTCCAAATAAACACCATTATTAAACATCAAAAGACCACAAATAAACAACAATTAAAAAGCAAACACCAAAAAAACCTAGAAATAAACAATTGAAAAAACAACAAAAAATGCCATAATTCAAAATTTTAAAACAAAATAAATAGCATAAATATTTAAAAGCAAAGGACCAAAATACATTTAAAAGAAATAAAGGCAAGCATTTGCCATAAAAAGCATTTTTTAAAGGGGCATACATAAATACATTAGCAATCAATCAGCAATGAGAAAATTAAAAATACTATGAAAAAACTTGCAAAAAAAGGAACATACATTCAATGTTTTTCCTTACCCTTAGATGTCTTCACCCTACGATTCCATGGGTCTCTGGAAGCTCTCGGACAAATCCAGGATCCACAACAGCTACGGCCCTCAGGTAAAGTCCAAGGTCCTTTTCTTCATTATTTTCTTCTTTCTTTATCTTCTTCTGCTAATTGCAATCCAATGTGGGGTCTTCTTTCTTTTTCTTTATCTTCATACATCTTTATCCTCATCTGTACTGGCATCATACGTCCATTAGGGGGGAGGTGTTGCCTGTTCAGCTCCATGCCTTCAAATGAGACTGCACAGGCTTTTATATGGCCGGTGAAGTCACATTTCAGTGAGAAATAGTTCCCACGCCATTTGATTTGCTGGGATAACCGTAACTTTTTTTTTTGGTAGTGACATCATGTAAAGGGAGCAAACACCAGCTAATCAGAAAGGCTGTTCTTCCTTTACCTTTAAAATGACGTCACCAAAGCCAAGATGGCTGCCGTCACATGTTACTTCAACCAATCAGATTGTGGATATTCATCTCTCAATCTGATTGGTCGAAGTAACGCGTGACGGCAGCCATCTTGGTTTTGGTGAACTTAAAGGGAATCTTAAAGGGAAAGGAGGCACTATGTACAACTTTACCAATCAATTGGTTTATTGACATTTGAAATGGTTTTCTTTTTCTATGTAATGTGTTTTATTTGGGGCCTGTTTTTTTTTTTTGCTTCCCCATTTATTGCTATAGTGGCAAAGTATGCTCATATTATTTCGGCATGGTTCAACACTGTGCCAGTCAATGGGTAGCAGGGGGTGGAGTGTGGGGGTGGTGTCCCCGGGTACGGTGGGTGGGTAGCGGGGGAGGGTGGGTTAACCCCTTAGTTAATATAGCGGTTACTAACCGTTAAAGTGATTAAGGGGTTAGGGGCCATTAGATTGTATTTTTTATTGCATGGTTTCTGGCAACGGAAAACAAGAACGGTGATGAGGATGAGGACAGCCTTCATCATGGCAGGCTGGCAGGGTTAAGTTAAAGTTTTATTTACTTTATGCTGCTGGTTGTTGTTTTATTTTAAATGGGCAAATGCACTATTATCCATATCTGGATAATAGTAATTTTGCCCATTACTGTACTGTATGTGTTGAGGGGACGGATTATACCGTGTATTGCACTTTTTATTTTTTTTTGGCACAGGTTTGGGACTGCAGGCCAGAGGGGACCCCAAGACACCCACGGGGACCACCCGAGGACCCACATGGGGCCCCTGGACAACTGCGGGAACCACCCGAGGACCCACGAACACCCGCGGGGCCTCCAGACACCACCTGGAGGCCTCTGGACACCCACAGGGTCCACATGAGGACCCTCGGACACCCATGGGGCCTCAGGTAACCCACAGGAACAACTCAAAGACTCCCAGACAACTGCGGGGACCACACAGACACCCGTGAGGCCCCCGGACATCCGCAGGGACCACCTGGAGGATCCCGGGCACCCATAGGGACCACCTGGAGGCCCACAGACACCTGTGGGGACCACCTGAGGACCCACCAGACACCCATCGGGCCCCCAAACACCCACGTTGACCACCCAGAGGCCCCCGCTGGCCACTGGTGTCAATACTGTGCTGAAAAAAATGAATACTTTTATGCATGTTTCAATCTCTTTTGCGCCAGCCTTCAGCTGGAGAAAGAGGGCGAGCTTTGTGAATAGCTGCTTTGTGAATAGAACCAAATGTTCACTGCTTTGTGAATAGCTGTTATTGGCAAAAAACGGCGGGTTTGCCATTCTTTGGCCTATCGTACGAGTTTTTTTTCTCTGGCTGTTTAGGGGTCATAAAAAGCCATTTGCAGTGAACGCAAACAAATAAAGACTTGATCAACCTTTATCAACAAAACAAGCGTGAGCTTTTCTATATTTCTTGTTGCAATGGACACATTATTAGTCATACATAAAAATTTCAATATATGTGGTTAGGATACAGGCAACCTTTAACTCTTGCGTTTCTAGGTTCAAAATAGCATGACACATTGTAGATTATTTATTAAGCCTATTGTGGCACTAGTGCACATAAACTCTTGTGCAATAGTGCCCCAGTCAGCACTGTCACAGTTATTAATTAACTTCCAATGACTCTAAAATATGCAGGTTCAAGATCTTTTCTTAGATTCAATTTTACAGCACAAATTGTCTTGATACATGCACGTAGCTTTCACGCTGTTTTTAATTCCTTAACAGCAAATAATTTAAAAAAAATTGTATTTACGATTTGGTAAATTAAAATAATTTGTGAATGCCTTGTTTGCTTTTTGCAGACATCAGACACATAGCTATGTTTATCTGCTTTGCTGCCTAAGATGAATCAGCGCGACTGCACTTTTTAGATTAAGATCCTTCAATTCTCTTGTACTTTGGTAATAATCAAAATGAAGGAATATGAGCAAAATGTCAACAATCCCACAGCATTCTGTTGAGACATTAGAAATAAAATGAATACATTGACTAGTGGCGGGGGAGATAATTATAAAATGGAAGTCCGTAAACTCAATAACTAATATACCAATTCAAAGAAATCAGTGAATGCCACTAATATGTGTTCTAAAGCTCCTCCATCTCATACACTGTATGCTTACGTTTACCGCCAATAGCAATTGGATACACCATTGCTAATGCTACAGTATATAGTGAAGATGGGCAAAATCTTCGCCAAAATTCATCAACTACCGTAAGCAACAAATATTCCTTTTATTTTGCGAACATTTTTGCATAAATTGACAAGCTTCACCTAGAAAATTCCCCAAGGAATAAATGTCAATGTGCAAAGTAATTTTACCAGCAAGACGGGATTTCAATGTAAAACACAGAGCACAAGGCCTCCTTTCTGACAGCCAGACATGGCAAATTTAGACAGAAAGCATTTCAATAAGATACACATCAGGGGTCTAGTACGCTGGCAAAATGCAAACCACGCACAAGTCTCCACTTTCTATGCAAAAGTGATGTTTCACGCTGAATGCATTTCTTAAATCTTAGGTTCCCGATTTTAAAAAAAATGCTGTATGTACTGTAATAATGTAATAATTTAAGCAGATTTCCTATGCATCATAATGAAGACTTGAAAACATTTTATAGAACCGTTTCAGTTTGGAAGTGTTTCTACAGTATGTTATATATGACTCCAGCACAACTACTGCTGATGTGAATGTGACCGCAACACATTTTCTTGTGCTAAGGCCAGCACTGGCATCCACTTTGGCCCCCTAGTGGTCATGGCCCAGCTGGTCTCTGCCATCCGGAACGGGTACTACAATTATTCTGCAATGAAGTGAATCATTTGTGTCCTCTGGGCTCCATTGGGCTGAAGAGGCAGATGCATAGTTTAAAAGCTACAGAAAACAACAGGGACCTGTATAAAATAAGTACTGTAGTAGCAAGGGCCACAGTGGAAGATGGGATACAAATATACAAGAAAATCACATACAGAAAAGAAAAAGAATGAGATGAGAGGTGCGGAGAAGAATCGGATATGAAGGAAGTGAAAAGGGATCATAAAATGATTAGAAGCACATTCCTTTAGAAAGCAAGTCATTGAAAATATTGCCAAGGAAAGAATGCAATAAATGGACAGCCCAACACAGAAACATATGTTCAATTGCCATATTCAACCAGAACTCATCAACTAAGTATGGTAAAACCTATCCTTGCTTCATTTTTGCATAGCCAGTATAACCAACCCCACACTGATGAGATCCTTTAAGGTTGAAACTGCTGTCTGTGAGTGGGTTTACTGGCTATGCATCTTAACCCTGGTTGTGCTCAAAGCTGTGACCATGCAGCAAGCTTAAGCCTATAGGAAACCATGTTATTGGTTTTGAAGCAAAAGGTGGCAAATGAGCATACAGTAATATTTCCATTTGATATATATATATATATATATATATACATACACATACACACACACACACACACACACACACACACACACACACACACACACACACACACACACACACACACACACACACACACACACACACACACACACACACACACACACACACACATATATATATCCATATATATAGAGGGAGCCATATTATCTAATCTTTACCCTACAAAAATATATAGTGGACTTCTTTCCAAGATTATAACAGTGCAAGTTACTTTTTTGTTCTCTCTTCCTGCATGTCTGGACAAGCAAACTTGCAACGGCTCTGCTTTTGCTTTGATTCTGCTTGCTGTCTCAGTGAACTTACCATTCTGTGCTGCAGCTGGAAAAGAAGAGAGCTACTGTATAGTACATCCAAGTGACCTAAAGTCTATTCAGCTCAAGAGCTTCACTGGTCAGACACCTGCATGGTGCTACCCTGTGTCTACTTCTGTGCCAGCCTGCTGTGTGACAACCCAACATATTTACTGTAGATGTTCCAGCCATCTATCATGCCTGGAGAAATTAAAAAAAAAAAAACTCTAACTGCTGACTTACAGTGTTAGTACCTCTCTCCAGCCCAGATACATTAAGCAGTGATAAGGAAACCTGGAGGTCTAATCTCCATAACTGTGTACATTTTTGGTCAACTTGCATGCTAGTTTATCAAACATGTACTAATTTTGGAGATAACACCTCCAGTTTTCCATGCCATTGCTTGATGTATCTGGGCCTCTGGGAGGGAAATTCCACCTGCACTATGTACACCTCTGCTGACTGTCAAGTGCCCACTATAAACCCCACAATCTATCACTTGCACCTTTAAAGGAGAGTACGTTCTTTACAATACCAGGCACTGTGTTGCATCACACATTGACCAATTCTACAATGGGACCCAACATACATGTGCACTAATGGGGACATGGGGAAACTATTTAATAATACTGTTTAATGTGTGATGTATATTTTATAGCAGCAATCCAGCTTGGGTTTTTGTTATTGATTGTGTGCTATTTTGAGATCCAGATACTTACTGCTGCAGGTACTGGGTTTAAATTCCCTTCTAGGGAAACAATATGGCAGTAAAATTTCATGGGATCCGTTGACCTATTGGTCGATAATGGTGACCATGTTGTTTTCTCCATAAGGGAGAAAGTGTATATAAAACTGTAATTATCACAGAAATTCGGAGTTTCACCGAGCTAAAAAATAACGCAGCTCAGCTCCGGGAACCCCTGGTTCCCATCTATGTAAAAAAAAAAATCAAGCTGGGGGAACTGACCCATTAATAATAAAACAGAAAACTTATTGTTGACTATTGCTTCAGATTCTGGCTTTGACCAATGTATCCATAAAGACAGTTTAAAGTATTTATTATTTTGGATTTGTACTAAGTTGCCAAATACAATATCTGTCACATTTTTGCAAGAATGAGCAATTCTGGAACACATTAAGGTTGCCATTATTTTTTTTGACACAGCTTACAAAGTTGCATCCATTTTTCAAGTAACCTTTCAGGTACATTATTTTTCAAAGTAATTGTTTTCCCATGGCTCTCGGTGTCGGTGATGAGCAGCATGTTCTCCTGAGCACAAATTTAAGTTCTTTAAGCTCTGATTCTTTTGAAAGTAGCATATCTTGAGGGAATTAAAAAAGAGAATGATTAATTAGCAGCAGTGCCAGTAATGCCACTATAGTGTCACAACCACATCAGGATTAATTATGTGGAAAGAAAAGACCTTTTATTGTTTTAGTTCCAGTGCCTTTATACATTTCTCTGTATTAAGATTAAGTCTAATTCAGTCCGAAGCAAGACTCTTAAGAACTGAGTGGGTTAACCATCAAACTAATACACAGCTGTATTGTATTACTTAGTTGAAAAATGAAGGCCATACATTTGTTGCAAAGTGTTTGTGCTATTATATAAGTGGGATGGAAAGTCCCGCTACTACTGGCAAAAGTGGCTCTCAAGGATGAAGGGTTTAAACATTCGAAGAATTCTAATTGTTTGAAACCAAGCAACAGGAAATGTACTCTATCCACAAAAGCACAAATAAGGTATTCAGCTACTGTAGCATTAAAGATAATGTTGTAGCACTAGGACATACAGTTTACTTGTTTTCCGGATTTTAGCTTCATCGTGCAGCTGCAGGAAAGCAAAAATACATTTTTGAAGACTATAAAGCACACTGGCATACATACATCAAAACTCAACAGCCCCAAATTACTACCAGGCAAGTCATCAATTTGTTACTGCTAAATATAACACAGTAGAGAAGTCAGGTGAGAAGCCACATCCATTGGCTGAAGAAAGAAGGGAAACGACAGCAAGAAAAGAAGAAGAAATATGAAAAGAACAAAGAAGATTAATACTCACAGAAGGTTTCTTCAATCAACTGAGGACCAACGGCTATGATCAAATTGAGAATCCCTTATTGCTGGATCATGAATATATATATATAGCTTGACAAATCACCCAAAAATCTACTCGCCGAACTAAAATATCTACTCTCCCCCTATCCCCGCTCCTACAGTAGCTCATTTTTGAAAAGAGAAATTGAATACATTCCTAGTAAGAACTAATAACAACATTTGTTTTTGACATAACAGTCTATTTATTGTATAACATTTATACTTTACTACAATTAGTCCTTGTTACATAGTAGATGAGATTTGAAAATTATATGCATACATAAAGTTTAACCAATGACAAATTTACAGTAGTTGACATACTTTATCCTATATCCTACTTAGAGTACAATATATTAATCCAGCGGAAGGCAAAGAAAAAACCAACATCCTTCCTATGTTGTATTGTATTGTATTGTATGTCTTTATTTATATAGCGCCATTAATGTACATAGCGCTTCACAGTAGTAATACACATGGTAATCAAATAAATAACAGATAATATAAATAACAGATCATGGGAATAAGTGCTTTAGACATAAAAGTAACATTAAGGAAGAGGAGTCCCTGCTCCGAGGAGCTTACAGTCTAATTGATAGGTAGGGAGAACGTACAGAGACAGTAGGAGGGAGTTCTGGTAAGTGCGTCTGCAGGGCGCCAAGCTTTATGTATCATGTGTTCAGAATATCCACAGTGCTATTCATATGCTTCTTTAAGCAAGTGTGTCTTAAGTTGGGTCTTAGAGGTGGATAGAGAGGGTACTAGTCGGGTACTGAGGGGAAACGCATTCCAGAGGTGTGGGGCAGTCAGTGAGAAAGGTTTAAGGTGGGAGAGGGCTTTAGATACAAAGGGGGTAGAAAGAAGACATCCTTGAGCAGAACGCAAGAGTCTGGATGGTGCATAATGAGAAATAAGGGCTGAGATGTAAGGGGGGGCAGAAGCGTGTAAAGCTTTAAAAGTGAGGAGAAGAATGGAGTGAGATGTGGGATTTGATCGGAAGCCAGGAGAGGGATTTCATGAGGGGAGATGCTGAGACAGATCTAGGAAAGAGTAGCATGACTCTGGCAGCAGCGTTTAGGATAGATTGTAGGGGAGACAGGTGAGAGGCAGGAAGGCCGGACAGCAGGAGGTTACAGTAATCAAGACGGGAGAGTGAGGGCCTGAGTCAGAGTTTTAGCAGTCGAGCAACAGAGGAAAGGGCGTATCTTTGTTATATTGCGGAGGAATGTGTGACCCCTAGACAGCGTGCTTTGGCTACTGGTTGAATGATCTTAGTTCCAACAGTAATGTGGAAGTAGGTAGTATGGTCAGGTTTGGGAGGAAGTATGAGGAGCTCTGTTTTAGCCATGTTGAGTTTAAGGCGGCGGAGGGCCATCCAGGATGATATAGCAGAGACACATTCAGAAACTTTGGTTTGTACAGCAGGTGTAAGGTCGGGTGTTGAAAAGTATATTTGTGTGTTGTCAGCATAGAGGTGATAATTAAACCCAAAAGATGTTATTAGGTCACCTAGAAAGAGTCTGCACAGAGAAAAGAGAAGAGGTCCCAGGACAGAGCCCTGGGGTACCCCCACGGAGAAGTCAATAGAGGAGGAGGTGTTAGCAGAAGAGACACTGAAAGTACAATGGGAGAGGTAGGATGAGATCCAGGATAGAGGTTTGTTCCGAATACCAAGAGTATGGAGAATGTGAAGGAGAAGAGGGTGGTCCACGGTGTCAAATGCTGCAGATAGGTCGGGTAATTTGAGCAGAGTGTAATGACCTCTGTCTTTGGCAGCATGGAGGTCGTCAGTTATTTTAGTGAGGGCTGTTTCCGTGGAGTGAGCAGTGCAGATGCCAGATTGTATAGGGTCTAGGAGAGAATAGGTGTTTTACGTCTCTTTACTAATGTTAATAAATCTAATTTACTTAGCCTCTCCTCATAGCCTTAAGGGGAAAAATTCATTCCTTCCTGACTCCAAGAATTGGCAATCAGAATGTCTCCCTGGATCCACACCCTTCCTATGTTTACTTATTTATCATATCTCCTCTATTTGATGCCTCTTTACTAATGTTAATAAATGTAATTTAGCTAGCCTCTCATCATAGAAATACTGTTATTAGATTAAAATTTATGAATGAGAATTTAAATACTACTTAGAGTATATTGATCCAGAGGAAGGCAAAAAAAAACACCCGTGTCATGTCCTTGTACAGTATTATTCAACATGAACAAGGTATCGCTGTGGTACAATATTTTCTCCATTTATCTAATTTACCCACGACACTCTGCACATTTTTGGTTGAGTCTATTACTTTTCTATTAACACATAATTATTTCACTTTTGATTCACAATTTTATTTACAAATTAAAGGCACGGCTATGGGTACTTCATTTGCACAGTTAATGGGACTATGGGAATCTATTTTTATTTATGGTGATCACAATCTTTTTAGGAAACCCATTAGATGATATAGACGGTATATCAACGATTTGCTTTTCATTTGGGAGGGGGATTTCTTATCCTTTTAAACTTTCTTTAACACTTTAAATATTAATAATTATAAACTCACGTTACTTATGATTTTGATATTCAACACATTTGTTATTTGGACATAATGTTGTATATAGATATCAATAAGACAATTCAAACGGACATCTACAGGAAACCCAACTCTCGCAACGCATTTCTATTGGCTAATAGCAATCATTCCAGGCCCCTTAAGAAGGGTATTTTAAAGGGACAATTTTTAAGACTCTGTTCTACTGAGGAGGCTTTTGAGATGCAGTCTATGGACTTGGCTCATAGATTTCAATGAGGGGTTATGATCGATTACATATTATGGAGGTTCTCGATGTAGTTAGATCATTAGATCGGGTGGACCTTCTTTCTAATTGTGGTAATCCTAATAAAAGCAATAGGGTAGGTGGTTTCTCTTCACAGAAGAGAAAGAGTCAAAGTGTACCTTATTTCATTACACAGCAATGTAAACAAGTGGACGCAATAAGACATATATAAACATTGGGACACTTTAAAGTTAGACATGGACCTGAAAACTCTTGTAAATGATGGACTGAAATTTGTTTTTAAGAAAGCCAAGTCATTGGCGGGTTTTCTATTAACTACTCTGTTTCATTCACATTGCCAACAGCGTATTTCCAGCATACGTAGAGGTTTTTTTTTTTAAGTGCGGCCATTGTGTTGTCTGCCAATATGCCATTCCGATTGTTAATATTAAATCCATAAAACCAAAAAAGAATATTAAGATCACTACATTTATTAATTGCAATTCTAGTTATATTGTTTATATACTGAATTGCGGCTGTCGCAGACATTACATTGGTCGCACTATTAGACCATTAAAGTTAAGGATAATGGAGTACGTTAGAGCCATTAAAAAAAGTACTGCTACACACCCAGTGTCAAGACACTTTGCCCATTGCCCACAGGGCGGTATGCAGAACTTCTCTTTTTCTTCTATTGAGCATGTTCCCCCACCGATTCGGGGGGGTGGGGGGTGATAGATTGAACATGCTCAACAAACGAGAGATGTTCTGAATCTTCAGCATGGATACTTTACAACCGGCTGGTATCATTCAGGATTGGGAATTGATTCATTTTTTATAAATATATTTTTTCCTCCTTTTTGTGATTGTATGGTCCTGATGCCTTACATCACTTATTTATTATATTATTCAATTAGTTTACTTATATATTTACATTTTTTCCTATCATGGTTGATACTGGTTACTAAATTGGTTTTTGTGTATTTTGTTTTTTATTAGTATTATTTACGTTTAGTCATTTATTATGATGAGTATTTTTTCTTTACATTTATATATTTTCTTATATTCCTTATTATGGCATTATTACTATTGTTGTCGTTAATATCGGTGTCGTAGACTATTGAGTTTTATATCCATAGTCTTGGTTTATTATATACATTTATGTTTCCACAATCATTAATTGATTATTTGGTTGTTTAGTGGACAAATTAACACTGATGTTTCATTAGGTGATAAAAAAAATACATTAATGCTGCTTCATTAACATAGCGGATAGCCGCTATGGTAATGAATTATTGTTTACTGATATGGGTGTTTTACTCATAGTGTAGTTGTGCAGGGGGTCTCCGGAGGTGAACCGTTTTGGTTTTAGGTCCGGGGACCCCCTGCTTCCAGAGATACAGGCCTCTTTATGGGGTGCCGGTATCCCTCTGCTTTGTTTACATTCCGCGGTCACGTGATCGGGACATTAAATGCAGAGGGATACCGGCACCTCATAAAGGGGCCTGTATCTCAGGAAGCAGGGGGTCCCCAGACATGAAACCAATGCGGTTCAGATCCGGAGACCCCCTGCACATCTACACTATGAATAAAAGTTGATTAAAAATATTTTTTATTTTGCCGATGTTTGCGCAGAGAGAGCGACGGATCTCTCTCTGCTGCAGGCTGATCTCGTCAGGGGACGGCTTCTCGGCAGCTTATCGGCAGGCAGACTGTCTCGCCACCGGCTAATCGATGTGTTGCTCTCGCAGGGATTCGCCAGGGATTCGGCCCTTCCTGCATACTGCGAGTGCAACACGCCAAAAACATGCCGAGTTCAATTCCCCTGCTGAGAGTGCTTTTTCAGTGCTTACTGCATCGAGCCCTTTATCTTTTTCAGACGCCAACATTTTGTGATATGTGTAGAGTATATCTTTCACCCAATGTGTAAAAAAAAAAATGTAGGCCCCTATTAAATATGTTTTGAAGCTGTTTTCCAATGCTGGAGAAGATTTTAAACTAGTTCATTTCAATGGATCTGAACTCTTCTCTAGCATGGGGAGGAGGTTTAAATCTTCTGTTTTTTTATTTGGTAAAAGCCTAAACATAAATGTATTTTGTTCTACCTTTCAATCTTTATCATAGAATAGACTTTGTGTTATTACTGGCCAAGCTCATTTTAGTCTACTTAATCACATTACATCTGAATGTATTTAATGTTATCAGGCAATTTATCTAATGTAACGCTGTTCCCACCACCCCTTGGGAGATTCGGCCATTAAATGGTTTGTGGTGGTGCATACCTGTCAGAGTCTGCTGTCAGAGGCCTACTTTTTCCAGGCACCACCAAGATGGCTTTTGGTCAGATCTGCAGTAGGTTCCAGATGTATGGAGGGAATCTCCTACAGTAGAAACGAACTCCACTCCCCCCAGAAAGATTGCATACTAGGCAGGAGTTATATTCAACTGTAACCGGTTTATTGCTCCTCTGCATACACAGTATCAGGTGGGCATCTGCCCAATACAGTCACTGCAGGTCTCCAACTTCTGGAGGATCCCTGGACATCCAACTCTGGTGCTTGAGGCCTCAAGAGACAGTCCTTACTCCTCCCTGACCCTCTAGCAGAGCCAGGGGAATGGTAATCACTCACTCTCCCCCGAGGGGAAGAGGAACAGGGAATGTCAATGCACAGGCAATCCTGTACGCCACCTGTCTCTCTCAACGGTAGAGGCAACTGCTGAATTTGGGTGGTGCAACCCCTTAAGTACAGTGGGAGGAAGGTACAACGTCTGAACCCATGATTGGACAGAACCTAGTTCTTATGCCACCTCCTCCCCTGTCACTCAAGGGAGCTGCCGGTGTGGGGAAAACCCATAATTGGTCCTGACACTGCCTGCTCTTACCAGGGCTGTCATGTCAGGGAGGGCAGACTAGTAGCCAAACCAGGCATGGCTACACCAACATGTTAAGACAATCCTGGAATCCATTAAGGAAGTCATCCACTGATGATGAGTCACAGACTGCTGTACTGAGCATCTGTAGGTCCTTTAATCTCTCTGTAGTGACAATACAAAATTAGTTTTTCTGAGTCAATAATTAATAAATAGCTGCTGCCTGAACTCTGTGCTTATAGCACAATTGGTTTTAACAAATGCACAAGTGTTATGTTACATATAGTATAGCAACCTTATCTTGTATTTTGGGTTTACTAATGAGTTATCCAGAATACTATGAAGACTATGGGCTTTATTTATTAAGGGGTGCTATAATATCAGGAATCATACAACTGATCTGCTTCAAAGTGCCCTAAAATTTAGCCCTTTTAAAAATATGGCCCTGTTTTGTATTTATACATGTAAAAGAAAGAATATTACAAATGTCCTAAATCATAAAAAAAAACATATTTGCCATATTTACTTTTTAAACTAGGGATCAATTTGGTAAATAAATACAACTATAATCTACACTGGGTTTTTTTTAACTGAATTTCAAGACACTGTATGTCATTGGAGGTATTGTGATGATCAATACAGCATAATGATACAGACCAAGCAAAATACAGCAAGAGAGGGATACCCGCTCAGCCTCAGACAACAGATAATGGGTGCACTAGGGGTAATTTAATCAAAAGACAAAAGGATTTCTGAGACAAGAAGTCACTGCAGAGGTGGAGAGTAGGCAAAAAAAATCCCAATTAACATGCACTCTTATCTGGTGGTCTAGTAGTGGCTAAGGTCTGTGTAGGGATTACAGAGGTACCTAGTGTAGGCATGCAATTGTACCCTAGTGTTACTGAGGTGAATGTCTCAGACTCAAACTTAATGAATGACCAATAATGCTTGTGAGTGGTTAAAACTAATTTAATAGGGTCCTATGGATTATGGTAAAATAGTAGGGACACAAAATCATAGAAAGCACAGTATACAAGTACCGACGCTGCCTAAGTGTAAAAGGCTCGGAGAGCTGCTGCTTCACTCTTGGTGTCAGAGTTAACCAGAATAAGCAAGAGGAACCGCACAGGTAATGCAGTCTCAGCGGCAGAGTAACAGTGAGTCTGAGGCTCACTGTGTGAAGGCAACGGAGTGCTGTAGCAAGATTCAGTAGGATAAGCCACTGGTGTATAAATATGTTGTTATTGCAACAGGTAGATTGGAAGGTGGAGACGTGCGAAGCACCCGGTGTGGGAGAATTCTGCTCTGGTAGTGTAAGAGCCCGTCCCTGGTCAATGTGCTGCCACTGTTGGGAGAGCAGTTCTAACCACCAGAGTAGAGGGGCGGTCAGATTAGGTATAGAGCCGCTACGGCTAATAAGTGCTGCTGAGTTAATTAAAACTGATCCCTACCAATAGGAATAAACTGTGGATGGACAGGAGGGGGAGGGAGGGGTATGGCTCGGATATCCTTTTGTCTTACAGACAAAGCAACAAGAACCAAGAACTGACTGTTCACAGGTTTAATTTGCCAGATGGGAAGGGATATACAGTATGCCCATTCTTACCAAGTGATTCTGTGTCATAAAACACTTTCCAGCAATGAAAGACACTTGAATATTGTCACGGTAACATGACAAGATATAACAAACACCAAAGATCTGGGTTGAACCGAACGAGGCTTAGATATAATAAAATATATTTATTCCTTAAAAAGGTGAACACAGCAATATAGTACAATTAACAGGCAAGAAGGTAACACATACTTAGGGTTGAGGAATGGAGAAGTATCAGCTAGCAATTCTCCAGCAATCCGGTGACATTCAAGGTGAAATCAGAAGAACAACACAAACTGTAAGGTTGACACAGTTTATATACCTTTGAAACCCTATTCTTAACATTGAATACAGACTATTGGTGAACAATTATCTGTATCCAATCCCTAACGTGGAAACACAGTTTAACCCATGCCCCCCAGCTAGTTAGCCCATGCGTACTGCGACTCTGAGGGTCTTATTTCTGTAGCCCCATAATTAAATCAGGGGCGACGACCAGTCTACCAGATGAAGTATCTGGCAGGATCTTCATTGTTTGCAGGTGTAGATATAACACTTACAAACCACTCCAGTTTGATGCTTCTCCGCCCTCAGGTAAACAGTTAGAGTGGCAGAGTCTTTTGATCAGTACTTGGTTCCTAGACTTTGGGTCGCCCCCCTGACCATTTGCATTCCTTTGTGTGAAGGAATCTGGGTGGGTTTTTATCCCCGCCTTGGATTACAATATTAAAGTTAAAACACAGACATTATAATGAAACATGGGAACAGGGGAACATACAGTTTCCTGACATGACAAGGTGTAAGCCACATTCCTTGACCGCAGTCCAGTTAACCCCTTGCCTCCCTGGTGAGGTCAGGGGGTGGCCATGTGGGGTGCAACCCCTTTAATACCAGGCCAACCCCCCTCTCCCTCTACAAATATGGCCAAGCAAAATTTAGTAAATACGGACCATAATTGCTAAAATGGAAATTAGTTAATAAAGAGTATGCACATCCATTACTCGCACAGTCCAGTAAATAGAATAATATGGCACACCAATGCTGTTGGGGAACATCCTGGGATAGGACCCCACAGTGATTAAGTTAAAGTTTGTAGTTAGTGGACTGCCCGCTGCTTACTAATTTCTGTGATATTAAAAATGAAGCACTGTAGGAATAATCCTTACAACTATAGCACTGTATTTGGGTAATGAAATCATGGTTGGGTTAACCAGGTCATGTTGTTGTGTAATGAAATAAACACAAAAATCTAATTTACTTTCTCATTACACTGTTTAAATAAGCCAACAGCTTAGCTGAAAAACAAAACAAGACAAAAGTAAGTACATTATTGAAATGAAGGGAACAGAGACAGGGACATTTTCAGCACTTCCTGTATCATTGATACGTAAACAAGATGGAGAAATTTTCTCCATTGCACCGAGCACAAATGTTAATCTGTTTCAATTTGCGCCAGTGGTAGGTGTAAGGATCTTATTAATGTTGTTTTTTTTTTACCTTTTATTCATATCTCTTACGAGAAGCGTTTAATTTCATCTCACACCTGGCAATTCTATTTTCACACAAAGATAAAGGAAAACTGGAGTACTTTTAGATTTTGATATATCTTATTATAATATGGTGCTGACTCTCCTCACAGTAAACCAATCTCAAAATCTGCCCACAAGAAGTTTGTTTCCATAATTTTGAGTTGATCAAGAGCCATCTTTGATATTTTCTCTGAGGAATTCTAGGGATGCTACATTTAAATTATGTTCTACTGCTTTCCATGCTCTGCCTCATAAAATAATTAAAATGATCAGAGGTGACAAAATGGATGGAAATTGATCAAAGGATAAACTTCAAAGTGTTTGATATAATTACTGTCATCTCTGATTTGCCTAACATTGAAAATGAAGCACTGTAGTATTCAATACAGGAGTGACCGAAAAATTGGTTAGGAGTAGAGATGTGCATAGTCAGTGGCATAGCTAGACATGAGCGGGCCCCTGGGCAACGTATGCTGTAGATTCAAAATTAAATATACCGCAAACATATAAATATAAATAAAATGTAAACTATAGATTACTCATGTACTCACCGTTTATTTTTAAGTCAGAAGCTCACTTTCCGCACTTTTCGCTCAGCAAACACGTCAATGATGTGATCCATATTGGTTTCTCAATAGAGAGTAAACACAATCCACTTAGGCTGGGGCCAGGGTGGCGCAGAGCGCGCCATAGGGTCTGATCACTAAAACTAGTGCTTATTAAGCTTCATGATTAAGAAATCATACCAAAATGCAGCCAATGGCTGAGTGGTCTCTAGTGATGAGAGGAGAATGTCCTCCCTAGTAACCACTGTACAGTATCTAGAGACGTGTGAGATTCGACAGTTCACTATAAACCACAGACAGAGAGATAGTAATAGCTGCACATGGAGTATCAAAAAAGTGGTGGTATTAAAAACTCTTAGGGCCTCATTCAGAGAGGGATGATAAAAAATATCGCCAGGGAATTTAAAATGACTGTTTTTTGGGTGTTGCTATCACGGTATTCAGAAAGGCTGATAGCAAAATTCCCAAAACGGGCGATTTGCTGCCAGCGAGAGCATTGAGCCTCTGAAAAGGCCTGAACCGGCGATTCATTTCTGCTACAGAAATCCAAGATGGCCGCTGTGTCACAAGGTATTTCAGCCAATCAGAGTGTGGGATTGGTTCCCACGATCTGATTGGCTGAAATACCATGTGACGCCGGCTTCGTGACGTCATCTTAAATGCAAAGGAAGCACAGCCATTCTGATTGGCTGGCATCATTCCCTTTAAGTGACATCATGTCCAAAAAATTTTTTTAAGACGGAACATGGTTTTAACAGCCAATCAGGTGTCTGTTAACCATTTGGAGGCTAAATGTGATGTCACAATCCCTATTTAAGGCTGTGACGCCTCATTTGAGCCCAAGAAGCTGACGAGACAACATCGGTTGGATTTAACATGTGGTATTTTGGATTGACAGATGAAGAAAGAAGATAAAGAAAATCAAGAAATGGTTACAGATGAAGATAGAAGAAGGTGATTAAAGAAATAAAAAAGAAGATTGGGGTACCTGATCCGGATCTTCATGGCGGATGGCGTCGGATGCTGTTGGAGGGCTCCAAGGTACGTGAGCTTCCTGTTACCCCGGGAGTCGGAGGGCCACCGCTTCTAATGGTAAGTTATATATTCAATATTTGTAAATGTCTCTTTTTACAGGTTTATTCTTTGGATGTGTTTTTTGATTTTTTGGGGGAGGCACATTGACAGATAATATATTAATCTGTACCACTTTAGGGTAAAGATTAATACATTATTATGACAATATTTGGGGGATATTTCTCGCTTGGTATTGCTGTTGCTTTTTTTCATTTCACTTTATTATGTGGATGTGATTGTTGGTTTTTTCATGCTTAATGTAATAAAAGGTTTGCGATTGGTGTTCACTTGTACTTAATGTTATATTATGTTAGCTAATGTGTTTTATGGTTGCGTCAGAGATGGTTTGAATTTATTTCTTTGTCTTTTAATGGTTACATTCATTAATGTTGGAGTAATTCATTGTTTGGATTGGTTAGTGTTACTATTCATTTTGAGTTGGTTCAGGAATTAATTGGTTTGATTGGGTAATGGTTTAATTAATTCATTGTTGCTGTTGTTACTGCATGTATTGATTGTATTAGCTGGCTACTGTTTATATTTAGTGAAGTGTGTTTTTTTGGAGTTTAATTATGTTTTATTATTGTGTCTTGTGTATTAATGTATTGTCATTAGGGTGCCCATTGAGTGCTATAGAGGCTTATTATGCCCATATTATTATATGGGTATGATATATAACTATACTACTCAATGGGTACAGGGTGGGTATAGTCAGTCCGGGGTGGGTACTTAGGCCTCACGGATGGGTGAAGAGGGTATTAGCCCTAAGGATGGGTGTTTAGACCTTGCGGGGGGTAGCGGTTGGGCTAACCCCTTTATTATCTTAGTGGTATTAACCGCTAAGGTAATGGAGGGGTTAAGTCCCCCCGCAACTCCCCCCCCCCGCAAGGCCTAAACAGCCACTAAGGGCCGAATTCCCCCTTCACCCACCCTCGCTAGCAACAGTATTGTATTGTATTGTATGTCTTTACAGTAAGCCTGGCATGGGTGTTTAACCCCTTCATTGCCTTAGCGGTTAGCCGCTAAGGTAATGAAGTTGCTGTACATGCATTTTTCCAGCATCGGATGCATGCCGGGGGGGCCCGGAGCTGATATTAATTGCTATCAGCTCCGGAGACCCCCGGCATCAATCCGAGGCAGGAAAAGGGCCTGATTTTTTCTAAGTCCCGACACATCGCAGCTCATCAAGGCCATCTCCCCACCAATTTACCAAAAGTTTGAGGTGAATTGGATTTGGGGAGAAGAATGCCTTTTAGGGCTGCGATGGGCAGCGATAGGCCGCGACAGCCGACTCGCGGGTATCTGAATTGCGCGAGTTTATGATCCTTCAGAAAATGGTCGATAAACGGCTGATCACCGCTCAATTGGCGAATTTCTGTTGGTGATAAAATTTTCTGTCGATACAGGCCATTATCGTGCACTTATCGAGGCTTACTGAATACAAGTAGCCATTTTGGTCGATAAGTGCTCGATAAGGGCCTTATCGAGGCTTTCTGAATGAGGCCCTTAGTGTAGTAAGAGTTGGCCAACCATATATTGGACCCTAGCTCAGCTAATACTATATGCTGAGGTAATAGTAGGCTTATACAGGAGCACTTTGGGATAAGATCTAGTGTGTACTACTGTATGTAGTCAAGGGTAACAATTGTATCTTAGTTGCCCATAGCGGACTCCCCATAGTCTATGAATACACTATGTAACAATATTGTTACTACTGGTAGTGTTGTATGAGAGCTTCCAGCGGTGTATAGAACATGTATCAGTAAATATACTTTGTAACAGTCATGTTGCTCTTTGAAGCACTACTCCTGGAGGTATTGGAATGGGTAACATAGTAAAGCAACAAGGACATAAGGATGTGTATACATTATATGTAACCGCTATCGCTGCATAAGCAGGGTGGTGGTCTGCTGATTTATTAATGTTTTTAAGCTAATCAGTGATCTAAACACCTGATAGGGAAAATTGGGGTTGGGGAGGGTAGAAAAAAACCCTGCTCAGCTAATTACAATAATAAACAACAAATGAGTGAGTAAGGTGCTGGGCTGAGATATGTACTATTGACAAAACCAAAAGAGAAAGAACTCAGCTAGTGTAGCACTCAATTACCTGAAAGTGTAAATTAGTATAAATTAAAAATAATCTTTACTAAAACTATCATTAAAATAAGGTGTGTACAAATGGACAGACATATAATGATTAAGGGACCGAACTGAGCCTATGTAAGAGGTGGCTATGTGAGCTGGTGAGTGATTAGGACTGACTTATATTTAGATACTCAGTTATCTTATATGTACCTCTTTGTGTGGACTGTCACAGTTTATTTGCCAACAGATAGACAGATAGGCTACAAATATCACTACCTGCATGTCCCACAGTTGTTAAAGTGGATATATTCAAGCATAGTCACGTACTGTAAGGCACTTAAATGTTTACACTTGAGAGGTAGTTTCTGAATAGCCAGTGCTCGTCCTATTAAGGACTCACTTGGTAATTATATTATTTGAAATTCATATAGTCCTTTATGCTCTAGTAGGGTCATTTAAATGTTGAAAATATATGTTAAAAATCTGATTAAATAGTAGTTAAGTAGCTGGGAAAGAGCACCAACATTAACATATATTGTGGTATAATTTAGCCACAAGTTGGGGCACTTGCAGCAATCATATAGATAATGGTATAATATGTATCTTTGACTCTGTGCTCCATTGTAGCAAAGGCTGCTAGGGTGTCAATATAGATATGTGATGAATAAGGACCCCTGTCCTTTAAATAGTAATCAAGATATTAGCTGTAGCAGTATTAAGTAGCCACCTTCAAGATGACAAAAATGTAACGACTTATGATAAACCACGTAATTATGGTCAATGAGAACAGATCTGTAAAGATGTTATTGGCTGCTGAGGTTCTATTTGTATACGTGGTAATGATAAACACTGTCCTGTATGTCTCAACCTTGAAATATATACCCCTGTATATATGGATCTAACAAGTGGTTGAAAGCTAGTAAAGCTCTTATTATATACGTGGTGGTAACCGCCACTTTCCTCATGATCGTAACCTTAGTTTTTATTCACCTATAATATATATATATATATATATATATATATATATATATATATATATATATATATATATATATATATATATATGATAATAGGCCATTTGAATGCCATCACAGTACATTAGCTTCCGCTATGATGCAGAAAATTAACCCATGATTGTAGTACTTACGATAATCACGCAGTGGTGAGGTAAGTTCTCAAAAAATGAAAGAAGTACGAGTACAGTAGTTAACCTCCGCTTTAAAGCAGTAAATTAACCAATAGGTGTAGCACTTACAATAATCACGAAGTGGTGAACTGAGTTCTCAAAAGGTAAAGGAAATATGCGTCTGTAGAGCTATACATCAGAAGTAGTGAAAGTAGGCTGCTGAAGCCAAGTATATCTATCTATCTATCTATCTATCTATCTATCTATCTATCTATCTACAGTATATTAATATGTTAATATATATATATATATATATATATATATTGAAAAAAAAAGAAAAAACGCGCGATCTTAAATAGCTATAAAAAAATCAGGATAATTTATTGAAGGCAAGAAAAGCTTGGTTGCTGGACAAACAGGTAAAAACAAACACAGTATAAGCAATAAATCACAATTTTATTGTATTGTTTGTCTCAATCACTGCTTTATACAATTCGAAATGAATCCTTCATGCTTCACTTCTCCTCGCACCAAGGTGGCATATATTATGTCTCTCCTTACAGATGATGCCTTTTCCTGGATTTCTCCCATCTGGGAGCGAAGACCCGACCTTACCCAGGATATTGCTGCCTTCACCAGGGAGTTCCGGAAGGTGTTAGATACACCAGAACGTAAGGTATCTGCTGCTTCAGCGCTATTTAATGTGTCTCAACGTAACCGTACTGTTGCCAGATATGCACTTGAATTCAGGACTATAGCTGCTGAGACTGACTGGAACGATGTAGCCCTGGCCGCGGCCTTCTGGCAGGGATTATCAGAGACCTTGAAGGATGAACTGGCAACCTACGACCGTCCTTCGGATTTGGAGTAGCTCATTGCAGTCTGCATTAAGGTGGATCATCCTATCAAGGAAAGGAAATCTGAGAAGCTTCATCATCGCATTTCTTCATCCCGGATAAATCCAGGTCAGGTGAGCCAAACCGAAACCTCGGTTCTGGATACCTCAGAACCTATGCAGTTAGGGGGTACAAATCTTTCCAAATCAGAGAAATTATGACGCAAGAACGCCGGGTTATTCCTGTACTGCAGTACCGCTGGACATTTTGCATATTTTTGTCCCCAGAAGTCGGGAAACGCAGGGTTCCCCTGAGACCTGGGGGAGTCTCAGTGGGAACGCTTTTTCTTTCCCCCATTTCTACTAATCTTCCCTCTCGGTACCTAGTACTTATCACTATTTCTGGGGAAGTATCTACTCTTGTTTTTCTTGATTCTAGTTCTGCAGGAAACTTTACTGATCAAAAATTTGCAGAACGCCATTCGGTGCCTATGAAGCGTAGAAAGAAGCCCATTCCCCTTGAAACCATAGATGGGAGACCCCTCCAGCCAGCGTTTATCTCCTTGAGACGGAGCTTTTTCAGCTCACAGTGGAGGATAAACATTTGGAGAAGATCCAATTCAATGTGATTCATACCCCATCTATAGGAGTGATCCTTGGTTTACCCTGGCTACAGATCCATAATCCTCAGGTGGAGTGGCTTGGCAAGGAATCCATTCGATGGAGTTCGTATTGCGACAACAACTGCATCCTTGAAGCAAGTAGTATCGGGGGGTACCACCGTGACCGAGGAGAAGGAAAAGGTACTATTGCCAGAGGAGTATGCCGAATTGCAGGACGTCTTTGATAAGGTGAAATCTGAGGTCCTGCCTCCCCATCGCCCGTTTGACTGTCCTATCAACTTGCTTCCTGGTACTTCTCCGCCCCGAGGGACTTGTTTTCCGTTGTCCTTGCCTGAAACCAAGGCAATGAAGGAATATATCACAGAGAATTTACAGAAGGGACTCGTACGTAAGTCTACCTCTCCTGCAGGTGCTGGGTTTATCTTTGTGAAGAAAAAGGACGGAGCTCAATGCCCCTGCATGGACTACCGAGCCCTTAACAAAATCACCTTGAAAAATCGTTACCCTCTGCCTCTTATTTCTGAATTATTCGATCGATTTACAAGGAGCTAACATCTTCTCTAAATTAGATTTATGTGGTGCCTATAATTTCGTCAGGATCCGTCAAGGTGATGAATGGAAGACTGTTTTCAACACCATGGATGGACATTATGAGTACTTGGTCATGCCTTTTGGTCTATGCAATGCCCCAGCCGTGTTTCAGGACTTTGTAAATGAAGTTTTTAGAGACCTTCTCAACTCCTTTGTAATCATCTACAGTACCTCGACGGCATTCTAATTTTTTCTAAATCCATTCAAGAACATGTCTCTCACGTAAAACAAATTACAAAAAAAGACGGTGTAAAACAGCGCTATAAATACTAATAAAAACACTTAAATTAGTGAACAACACTGGCAGCCAGGTAAAAACTGACAGTACAGTCAGTCAGAGAGCATGGGAAAAAAGAGTGTACCGGCGCCACAAATAATAAAGTGAAAACCAAACCAAATAGTGTAAAGTCCAAATGGAGTCCTAATAGAGCTGGTAATGCAGGATTCTCACATCAACGAAGTGCAATATGTGGAAAAAGAAAAAAACAAATTATGGTGCAGTATGTCAATCACTGAGACTAAAAAACAAAGACAGACTAACAACACAAGACAAACAAGACAGACAGACGAAAACACACTAGCAAGGCTTATTATTAATAACAAAGTTAATTTATTACTGGGTGTGGAGGGTTGTAGTAACACGCATCCGGAGGGGTAAAAGTGAAACCCTACTCACAAGATGCTAGACAATAACAGGCAACAAGCTGGAAACATGCTGCTGGGCTTCCAAGATGGCGGCCGGAGCACTCTCACTGGCGTCCTCACGTGACAGAAGTGGAAGGTGGGTCACACGAATGACGGGATTTCCGGGCGGATGTGACGTCACGCCACGCTAAAATCCCACCGCAGACGTTCCTCCTTCACTGATCCTCCGCAATTACACCACGATTACACCACGGCTCCACTTGTTGAACTGCAAGCTACTCCACAAGCCAGGACAAGGCTCTAAAAACACTCAAATCTTCCCGACGCATTTCGTGCGGGTGGTGTTTAGTAACTAGCTACCAAACTGCTAGATTAAAGGCACATTACTGAACAGGGATAAGTCCCCTGTTACATACCTCCTCTGTTTGTGGGAAGCTCGGGCTTACCACGGCCAAAGCCCATCCTTCCACTCTCATTCTAGATATCTCTGTGACTTGAATGAGAGTGGATGGAGGAAGAGAACCCTCTGTCCCGCTGGGATTGGAGCCCTTTCTCCAGTTTATTTTTGTCTCCTCCCGAAGATGCTTGAGATCAGCACTCCTCAGTCGCTCGAGGAGGACTTTTTCCACGTAAAGTCTTTTTATCGCGTGCGCGGTCTTGAGATTTCTGTTGCGTCGGGCACTCCTTTTTTTGTAGACAAAGTGTATGGCAACAGTTGTAGAGCAGTTAGGACTAGCCCTTAGAGTTTTCTACTCTTGAAGTGGTCTTTCTGCAGCTTCTCCACACCACGGAGTCGCCAGTTCAGCTTCTTCAGCTAAGGATTCTTATGGCTTTGATTCTGCACTCCTACCTCTGTTTGTTGCCTGTTGGGCAGCTGTAGGTTTGGCTAGTGCTTTCTTTGGTGGCTCAAACTTCGTAATTTTGTTTTGAAGTTGCATGGAGTCCCCAACTCTCACTGTACCCTTGTCCTTACGGGCATTAGTTACTCTGGGATTCTGGTGCTTGGGCAGAGCCAATACCTTTTTCCGTATTGGAGGAATCTGTATCAGAGTCTCCTTCATATTCTGGAGCTCTGTAATTTTTGTTGTCAAGGTTGCCGCTGCGTCTGTTTTCTCCTTGGTGTACTGACTCAAGGGAATGGAACAGTCTCTCTGTCTCTTCATCTCTTGCTCCAGTTTCTGAGCCTTCTCAAGCTCCCTCTCATACAGAGTCACCTTTTATCGAAGCTCCGCTTCCAACGATGCTCTGAAGACATGCAGCGTGGCCTTTAGCTCCTCATACTGCTCTGTGGGGACGTACTGGGTATTCAGACGTTCCTGCAGCGCTTGTACCTCTTTAGCAGCCTGCAGTTTTTCTTCCTGTAGCGTTTGCTGCTTCTCCTCAGCATACTGGAGGTGTGTACGCAGACCTTGCAGTTGGTTCTGCAGTCGGTGCTCTGCGTCAAACTTTTCCTTGACTTCTTCTGTTAACTGAAAATTTTCTTCTTTCAGTTATAAGTTTTCTCTTTTTAATCTTGAATTTTCTCCTTTTTCAGTCTCTGTATTCTTCAGGGCCTCTTTGCAGTTCTCCTTCCATTTACGCACATCTGCTTTGAGAATGACAATCTCCTGGCGTGAGACTTCCTTCTCTAGGTTGAGGGTCTGAAGCTCCTTCTGAGAGATTTTGAGATCTGTATCAAGATTGATAGTAGTTTCTTTAGGAATGTCCAGCTCCTCAGTGAGACTGTGTAGTTCCTTTCTGGAAACTTCCAGGTCTGTGCGGCAACTGTTGGTCTCATGATGTGAGGCATCCAGTGCTCTGCGGAGTGTCTGAACCTCTTTCTGAGATACGTCCGCTTCTGTTGTGAGGCATTCAGCTCTATACGAAGAGTGTGAACCTCTTGGTGGAAGACTGTCATCTGCTTCAGTGCCTCCTCATACTTCCGCTATAGCGTAGCCACCATTTTATCAGATTGGCTCTGCTTTTCATCCATGGCAGAAATAGTAGCATTTGCAGTATCTAGCTCAGTCTTGAGATCGTCCAATTCTGTTCCAGATTCAGAGTACATTGTGAGCACCGCCATCTGTAACTCAGCATTATCTGCTCTCTCAAGTTTCAATTGTTCTCGAAGTAGATCACAGTCACGCCTGGCAATTTTCAGGGCGTCTTCAGGGCTGGTCAAGGGATCGTCACTCACTGGTTCTGGCTCTGCTTCCCTGGGATGACTGGTTGAGGGTTCCTCACTGTTGGCACCGGACAGACACTTCTTTGGGGTACACGACTTCTGCCTTGGGCCCTCTGGATATTCTGTTAACCGTGGGACGAATTCTCCATTTTCTCTAGACTGCAGGGCAACTTGGTCCCCCTTTTTCTCCACAGGATCTGCGGACGTGTCTGTTACTTCCACGGTAAGTGAAGAACTGCTTTTCTTTTTCTTCCTTTTTGATTTGGATGACACCGTCCCTTCAGGGATACTGGGGTCTCCATCTTCATTTGAAGTTTTAGCAGCGTCACTGGATCCACCCGGCTTTTCTGTTCGTGCCGAGTTCAGGCACCCCCACCATTCTTGGGGTGTTTTGTGGGTGTGACTCGGTTCGAGTTCCCCGTAAGAGATGTCTTCCTCTTTATTGGACTGGAAGGGCCACTCTTCCAGGGTTCATTACAGGAACGCTGCATCTTGTCCTCCATTTTTAGGCTCTCAGGTGTCATTTTCTTCCTGATCTCAGGAGGCGCTATTGCAGCTGTTGCCACTGTATTTGCTAGAACCCCCAATTGTGGTAGTCCTACAGGTGGGCATATTTTGCGTGAAGAGGTCGTAGCTCTCACAGGCATCTCTGTAGAATATCTGTTTCTTGGATAAGTTTTACAATATCAGCAGTACTGTGCATGCATTTTCTCTTATCAGGTATACAAGATGTGCAGTTGCTAGGTTAAAAAAGTCTATTTGCTTTACACCATTTTCTTGGTAGGTGCAATCCCTCCGCTACAGCAACAGAATTTGGTTTTCTGCCTGAGTTCAGTAATTTTCAGTCTCATCTTTGGGTATTTGTTTTTCTTCCAAGATATACAGTATATAGGCAGACTTTATTTTTAATTGCAGAAAAACATTCTTTGCAGTGGACTATTTCTTTCATTCCCGGCAGGGTGACTCAACACTCAGCAATTGGCTTTGAAATACCTTTTCCACTTATAGGGCAATTTTACACTCAGCATTTGTTTGCTAAAAATTCCCCTGCTTCAGCACAGTCTTTGTATCAGTTTTCACACTTTTCTGCATATACTCCATTCACAGCTGGTAGCCCTATGCGGTGTGGCAACCTCTGTTTGCAAAATCAGTACCCCTCATGGGTCACCATCTGTATTCACTGTTTCAGCGAAACTTTTGAAAACAACAAACACCTATCCCTTTTTAAGGGCTGACTCACTTCTTGAACCCTGACTATGGATAGAAGGCAAAATCCCTATTTCAATGACTGTAGTACACTTTGTGATAGGCAATTAAAGGTTTACCTGCTTCAGCAGTCTCTTGGGATTGGGGAAAAGCGTCCATTGTGGTTTTTGTAAGTTTCAGTGCAGTGTAAGTTTCAGTGGTGTGTATCACTTTAACTCTGCCTCTGCTGCATGAGAGGTTTTTTTTTTTTTTTTTTCAAGTTCTTTAGACTGTTTGTAGGCAAAAAGCATAACAAAAAAAATTCACATAAAAATCTCCGGTCCTTTTAACTTCAAAGACACCTCTTGTCCCACCTCGGACACCATATGTAGACGGATGTTCACAGAGGTACACAATTTGGAGACGTTTATAATGTGAAATTATAATAAGGCTTTATTGTGTCTTTTCCTTTTCATCAGGAAATCCATCCAAACACAGGGGGGGGAACAAAGCTTCTATTCACTTGGGAGTATTTCTAGTGAAACATTATGCAATAATTCACATCTCCCTTAGTCAAGCATTTCTCGCAGCCCAAAAACATATAGCATGAAATAAGCAGATATAAGCAGTCTCTTAAGAATAAAAGTCTTATCTGTTTCTTGGAGGGAAAATCTTCTCACTTCCTGGTTCAGCTTCAGGTGTAGTAGTTTTCCCTGTGTCTTGAAATCAGCTCTGCTGTGCAGAGCTCAAGACTGGTCAGCTCCAAAGGTCAACTCTCAGTCAGAGCTAAGGAGTTCACCTTCCTGTCTCAATAGACAGGCTTTTGTAAACAATCTAATCAGGCAGGTGGTGTTAAGTAATTAACTACCAAACTGCTAGATTAAAGGCACATTACCGAACAGGGATAAGTCCCCTGTTACAAGGTGCTTGTGTATTTATTTTATTGTGTATTTTTGGTGATTATTGATTTGTATTAGGTTGACTATTGAGTGCTATAGTGGCTTATCATGCTCATATTATATACAGTAGGTATGATATACCACTGTGCCAATCAATGGGTAGAGGGTAGTATAGTGGGTCCGGGTGGGTGGTTAGGCCTCCTGAGTGGGTTGTCGGGGACGGAGTTTAACCCCTTAATTACTATAGCGGTTATTAATCACTAAGGTGATTAAAGGGTTAGGTGCCATTAGATTGTAATTTTTTTATGTACTCTTGCTGGAAACGGAGGACATGGACCTGCAGTATGCTGATGAGGACGCCCTTCATGACGGTAGGGTTAGTAGCAAATTTTATTTACTTTTATTATGCTGGCTGGCTAATGTTTTATTTTGAATGGGCAAATGAGCTATTATCCATATCTGGATAATAGTTATTTTGCCCATTACTGTACTGTATGTGTTGGGGTGGGATGGGGTTGTTGGAAGTAGAGGAGGTGGGTAGTAGTGTTGTTGTGTTTTTGAATGTTTATTGTGGGTAGCGAGGATGGGTGAAGTTGGTATTTGACCCTTGGTGGGTGTTTGTACCTACCGGGTGGGTAGCAGAAGGGGTTATCCCCTTCATTACCTTAGTTTTATTAATCACTATGGTAATGAAGGGGTTAACTCCATCTGCAACCCTCCCGAAAGGCCTAAACACCCACCAAGGGCCAAATACCACCTTCACTAACCCCCGCTACCCACAATAAACATGGCACTGTTAGTTAACCCCTTCATTGCCTTAGAGGTCAGCCGCTAAGGTAATGAAGTTGCCTGTAAATGCATTTTTATTGCATGGGATTCATGCCGGGGTCTCCGGTACTGATATTAATGGCTATCAGCTCCGGAGACCCGGCATCAATCCGATGCAGGAAAAATGCATTTTTTTCTATGTCCTCTCTCGCCGCATTCTCAGCAGGTTCTCCCCAGCCTCAAGCCAAATTTTCCTGGCGTGAGGATTTTGGGAGAAACTTGCCATTCTAGAGCCGCGATAGGCCTCAATAAACTAATCAAATCTACTAGAATTGTACGAGTTTCAGAACCTGCCAATAAGTGGCTTATCGCCTCTCACCCGGCGATGTTTTTTGGATGACTGAAAAAATGGGCGATTTATGCTTTTATCGCCCAGTTATCGAGGCTTACAGAATAGCAGTAGGCATTTTGGCTGAAAAGGCCTCTATAAGTGGGTTATTGAGGATTATAGATTAGGCTCCTCAGTCTATTGTGAAAGCTATATGTGAATTACTTTTCCTTATTCTAGATATCTTGCTCACATGGCATCACACAAATAGGTGAACAGTGACTGGATGTCACTTTTTTAAATTGGAGAATATGACAATGTACTATGTATTTAAATGAAATGGTCAGTGCACATTGACACACTTCCAAATATTTGAAGAAAGGGAAGCATGGTGCTCACATAAGGGAAAATATTCCGTAAATATTTAAGTGAAACATTTACTGCTATGTTTCTTAAATAGTGTAAATATTGATCTATAAATAAATCTGATATTAGTACTCTAAAATGTGTTACAAAGAAAGATGTTTCTGACTCCAGAAGATTTAAAGAAGATTTACCAAGAACAATGGCAGATAGGGAAATGTTACAGTAAATAGTTAAACTTTGACAGAAGAAAATGTATTATTGTTATAGTCAGTCGTCCCAAAAAAATAATAACTTCCATACAAAAGGTACAAAACTCGTTGTTGTATTTCTGTTGATGTTGGGAAGTGTTTGATTAAAATATGACAGCCATTTGATTGTTGAGTTGCAAAACCAACAAGTTCTTCTTGGGAAGTAACATGTTTTGAGAAATATTCAGTAGCTTCTGTTGTAGTGTTAAATGTTCATCCTCCCTTCCCTCATGGTTGTTAATGGAGTCCATTTTGGTCATTCCATCTGGGATTTACTAGTAACTACAGCAGGTGATAAGTGTTAGTTGAAAGAAATCTGTGTTAGTGGCAGGCAGCTCTTACATTTTTTCACCTATTGCTGATAAAATAAAAATAAGTGGTCCCAAAGAGCAAAAGTAAAGAAACTGGCTAGTTTTACCAACTGAATATGAAGAAATAAAATTGTTCTTGTCAGCTTGATGTGATAAAATCTAATTACAAAACCTCACAGCACTGTTAACAATGGCTATTTATCATTATTTTTAACAGAAAAAGCTGTATTTTTTTTTAACTTTGTGATTTTGATATACACACTTAATAAAGAGTTTTGCAATGAATAGGTTTTAAACAGATGTAACTTAAAGATAGCAGTAGTGTCATATTAGGGCATGAAGGGCCCATGGAGAGGAAACCAATTGTAGGGGCATAGCAGGAAAAAATATTATCTTATATACTTTCTCCCACCTCACATAACACTGTATTTTGATCCCAAAAGTAAAGGACACCAACACTACTGATCCTTTAATTAGATTCATTGGCACATTTGACAGTAACTGGTCAACCTACCGACATGCAACGAATAAGTATTGGCATATACTACTTACGGATCTTGATTTGAAAAAAACCTAGGGTGATTCTGTTACATTGGTAAGTCGTAGGGCTCCCAATCTGTCTGACATATTGGTGAGAAGTCACTATAGTGTCAGTAGGTCTCCTCACTTCTTATCTAGAGAATTGCGTAATGGCTTCTCCTTATGTAAAACGTGCTCTGCGTGCAAACATCTGAGAGGGAGCAATGAGTTCTAACATTCCAAACATGCCACCAGATATGAAATACAGAGTGCTCTTACCTGCAAATCTAAGGCAGTCATTTATTACTTAACGTGCCCGTGCCAACAAATTTATATTGGCATGACGACACGGGAACTCCGTTTTCGTGTCTTAGAACATGCCAGGAATGTCAAAAATACGGAACGTGATCTCTCCATTGGGAGAAAAATCACTACCGTTGCGTAACATTTCAGATTACACCACAGCTCCAATCCCAACCTGTTGAGCGTTTTTGCTATTGACCAGGTGTCACTTGGCATCGGGGTGGTGATTTAGAAAAAATACTGCTCCAGCGTGAATGCCGTTGGATTATCAGATTGGGTAGTTTGTTACCACATGGCATGAACGAATATATGGGTTTTGCAATGTTTCTATAAACTTTATTCCCCCCCCCCTTTTTTTTCTCCTTTTTTTTTTTTTTTTTTTCTTTTTTTTATTTCAAACATTTTTATTGTTTTCATTGTTTTCTGACAGGGGTACATTCACATCACATGGTTGTTTATAGACAGTAAACTTAATTAACATATACATTTAAAAGTGAACAACCCGAAGCATCTCAAAGTTGATTGATCAAGAAGAGTCGATCTGCTCCTAGTATTTTGTAACCTCCTATGCATTTAGATTCTATTATGTAGATCCCCGTCCGGGAGAATTAACAGTTATAGGAGGATCTTAGATCAAACCCCTTATATTAGTACTGTAAAGGATAGACAGAGAGAAAGAGGGGGAAAAGAAAGAAAAACAGAAGGAGAGGGGAGAGACGGGATAGGAACGGGGAAACCATATCTCATTTTTAATCTCTTTAATTATAAGGCCACTGTGCCCAAACTTTCTCATATTGTACTATATTCTGTTTCAGGAGCGCCGATAGGTATTCCATAAGCTTGACCTCGCTTACCTTGCGAAGGACCATTTGCTTCGAAGGGGGTTTAATCTTTTTCCAATTAGCTGCTATTGAGCAGCGAGCCGCAGTCAGGATGAACGAAGCCAATTTTTTAAGAGGGACAGAGATATCTTCGATGGGTTTCGCGAGTAGGCATATCAGCGGGTCCATCCGTATCTCAACTCCTACCGTCTCCTCAACCAATGAGCATATCATATTCCAGAAAGTCTGGATCTTTGGGCATGTCCACCATATATGCACCATATCTCCTCTCTGGCCGCACCCCCTCCAACAGAGGTCAGACAAGCCAGGGAAGATCCGGCTCAGCCTACTCGGGATTAAGTACCATTGATACAGAATTTTATATATATTTTCCTTAGTAGTAGTGCAAATAGAAGTTTTGGCTGCTGCTTCCCAAATATCCTCCCATTCATCTCTGTCTATATCAAGATTGAGGTCTTCAGCCCATTTCATCATATAATTGTGGTTGACGGGACTCCTGGACCGTGCTAGCCCCGCGTAAATCTCTGAGATCAGACCCTTCCGGTATGTGCCTACCATACACATCTTTTCAAAAGACGTTGGACCTTCAAATTTGGATGTTTGGGAAATTGTTAGGAGAAAGTGTCTGATCTGAAGATAACCATAAAGTGGGAGTTTCAAGGGGAGGCATTTCTCCTGTAAATCAAGTAACGGAATAATAGTCCCTTTGTCTATTAGATCTCTTGCTGATTTCATATTAGCCAAACTAAATGCTTTAAGGTTCCCTGGGACACAACCCGGAGGGAATTCTGGGTTACCAAAAATGGGAGTGAGTATGGAGGGTGAAGACGAAAGTGATTAGCCATCGCATTTAAAGTTTTTTTTTTTTTTTTTTTAAAGAATTTTTTTTTTTTAAAGGTTTTTTTTTTCTTGTGGTATTCCATTTATTATTTAATATTAATATTGGTTTGTGTATGGGTTTATGTTTAAGCCTGCTACTGATAGTGTGCTTCTAAGGAACTTGCAATGGGATTACAATTTGTTTATGGTAAGAGTGAAGGAGTTAATACTTCAGAGAGATATTATGAAATACAGTGTCTCAGTAACACATATATTAGTGTGTTTGATAGTGAGTATGCTAGCTTATTTTAGTTCCACTGCTTATGTCCCCCTTCATGTATAGCTTTTTAGCATCAGAATGCCCACAAGCTTATGTTATTATTATTGTTTATTATTTCATTATTATTTATACATTGTGTTTGGTTATTCAACTGTTTTTTCTGCCGTTCATACTGTAGGTCATTTGCCTTTAATTAATGTGGCTTAAGTGTTATCATTGCTGTGCTTGGTCAATCACCTTGCCGAATCAGCAGGATACTATCAGCCTATTATTTCCTTTTAATTGGACATCGTCATGGGGTCAGTGCTTTAAATACAGTATCAGCAGCACACCTTTCCTAGCAAGCCTCTTGAAAAAGGAGTGACGAAACGTACGTCGAGGCTTGCGTTTCCTGTCCTCACTCTCCTCTGAACACCTCATCTCCTGCATGCTCCTGTTCCCGCTCCTTCTTTGGCTCAATACATTTTGGTTATTCAGCAGCGTGTCCTGTTCTTTGCCTCCACGCTTTCACGCTCCTCACGTTATTCGCATCATCAGACGGCGTCGACGAAGGCACGGGTCTCCAGGTTGTTCCTTCTCGGGCTCCTAGTCATCAGACTGTACTATTAAGGAGATTTCCCGTGGGAGCTAAGTATCCTCTGCACTGACTGCATCCCATTTCAATGTGAAGTTCAGACAGGACACTGATTTTTACACTGCTGCAGCTTACCATCATCCCTTTTCAGCCCTCAATATCATATGCACATTACACTGTTTATCTATTTTACAGCATATATTTTTCAGCTATTCTGCATTGCCTGTTAGTTATTATTACAGCAGGATCTAGACATAGTGCTGTCCTTTTCAATAATATAGCAACAGCTCATGTGTGCATATTCATGCTGTAGCAGGATTTGTTGTCATGGGTCTTTGCCTTAGCTAGGTCTTAGTATCAGCATTCTCAATTGAGCAGCTTTTTCCTTGTTGACCCGCCGGTCTACAGAAGGGAGGCTTTATTTGAGCCTAACCATTCTTATATTATGTGACATTTGATTATTATTTTGCTTATAAATTTCTGGCTTTAGCTTTGGTTCCCACTATTATTACAGGTTGCATGTGTCTATTTTTTCATACTTTTTGAGGGGCGAGAGAGTGATTTTATTATGTTTGTATATTATGTGATGTGTCTTTAATAAATTTGTTATACTTGTTTACACCAGAGTGCTTTACGTGGGATACTTTGTTTCTATTTTTGTTTTCATATATGCTTTATCCCCAGCACCGTTAGTATCCTATTGTTATTATTTCTTTATAGGAGATTCTACTGATTTTGGTTTCTTTATATTTAGTCTGTCACAGGCTTGCTTCTGTGCTCGTTTATATATAAGTATATATGAAAAAGAAAAGAAAAAAGCGCACCCCCTAGTGCATTATCTTCACAGTAGGAAGATGAATATTTAATTATAAAAATAGGTGGTAGGCAATGCACACTTACAATAAATAAATATGCGATGTTCACATAAAAGGTATCTTTAAGGAGCCTCGAATGTCCAGCCGGTAGATGGATTATGGGGACACAACCAACTCACTGCGATCACACTGGGCAGATGGCGTCTCTCATACAGTAGCATAGACAGCTTGTGCTAGTTGGTCAATGGCAGAGCCCAGGCTTAACCGCGGGGTCCTCTGCCAGACAACAGGCAATCA